>NW_019213146.1:308522-407409 GCF_002532875.2 Varroa jacobsoni
ATGTATACGATTGGTAAATTGAACGGTGCGGCAAATATAGCGAACACGCGTACGAAACATACGAAATCAGTGAAAGCATAGCCAGCGTCCTCCGACTCAGAATGTGAAACCCTATAATCCTGTTTTACACAATTCGACGACGATCCCTCGCTTTTTTTGCGGGGAAGCGTTTTACAGTTAGTATAATTATTATAGTACCGTTTCATCGTCAACTGTGCTCCTTACCAGCCGCTAGTTGAGCTGAGTTCGCTTAAGGGCGAGAAATGCCTGCCTACAGATGGACGTTAACCAGTGCGCTTCTGTACCCTTACCACACCTACACATGGCAAACATCAACCAGTCGCGAATTCATACCCGTTGGCTCCCTCCAGTCACAGACGTTCAAAAACGTACAATACCAATTCGATAATCGTATTAGCTACCAGTGCAAGAGAAACGTTTTGAATGTTTGGTCAAACGTTGGGTCGAGCGTTCGAATTAGCGAAGTGATGAACATCGAGATAGTGAGTCTCAGGATGCGATAAGATGTCGTGGTCCCGACTAGCCGGGGTGTCCTGTTTCCCGTAACCTCGAGAATTTTCCGCAGTGTTTCAATGAACATAAAAGGTAAATGTTTCGAGGATATCGGACAACCCGTCTTGCCAAGGCTGTGATATCCGATGCAGGCGATCAGCGTCCAAGTTTAATGCTTGTCATCACACTTGACAATACTCATCAACCACAAGAAAGAAGTTACGACTACGTTTTGTGCCGAGGACCTGTCAGTGCTTTTCTATTTGCTAAGCGCACCGAGTGTATTTAGGGAAGACCGCTAAGTCATTCTAAGGACAATACAAGGACATGGAACATCGAACCTCAAGTTACAAAAACAATTGACGGCCCACCTTGCAGGTCAACGTGCATTTCCCCCGAACGCTTTCCCAGCTGTCGTTGTAATACAGTGAAATACCACAAACAAAAAGCCTGCCATATATTTTACGGTAGAACATCTTGGAAGTTACGTCTTATGGGCACGTAGTACATGGTGCATACATCTCTCGGCAGAGCGGCTGGGGGTCTCTGTGCACTCGACCGTGCAAAGTCTAATTTGCCACTTTGTCTAGTCCCCTAGCTTTTCTATTTCTCAATTTATTTAATTATTGCATATTATACTGTTTTTGTTACTTTTAGCCAGTGGTGTTATTATTGCGCTTATCATTGTTATTTAAATTACTAAATACTATGTATGGGTACGATGTAAACTGCGTTCCGACTGCCTACGACCTATTGCTGAGAGAACTTATACACATTGTATGATTTTTGCCCTGTTTATAAAATTTTTGTGATTGTCAGGAAACAATCATAAAATTTTACGAGAGAAAATACAATACAGATAAAAGCAATAATAATGGCAATACAATATTATATTGAAATCGAATAAAATAATAAACGAACTTTATAAAAACGAATGTATGCGTCCAAAAATACGACTGCTGGTGTGGTATATACATAATACTTATCTATGGTAAATCAACTCAATTTTTTATACGTGTGGGTGTGCAGTGACTACTAAAGAACTTTGCTCACTTTTAAATCATGGACGATTTTTTACAAAATTTAGTGCATGATGTTGTGCAGCCTTCTTTTTTTTATTAAGAGCAACTGCGGCGATTACAAACGTGACAAATTTGTGTTTGATTTGTTTTAACCCTACAAGACAATTGCTTGTCGTACTCTCTCGAATTTAGCCTACTTCTTCAAAATTAGTGACATATGTGAAGAAAATGTGTTATTTCCCTTCAAAAATGTAGTTTCAGAAAAACGGTTGTTATAATCGCAAAAATTAATTATATCGATCGGCAATTGACAGCTTTGTAGGGGTTTGGTCATGGAGCTTATTACTCTTCTCACTTTATCACCATTGTTACCCACCCATGCTAGCAATCTTCACAAGACTTGACAGCCCTAAATTTACACATTCGTGTTTGTCTTTTATATGTTATGTACGATGTTTTTTTTTAGAAGCTCGATCGTCCTTGCAAAGGTCATTACAGGGTCAAATTTTTTATTGCGTCTCCTTTCTCGTCGCGGTTGCTATCCATTATATTTATCCACTCATTTAATATATTCTTTCTAAATGTTCACTAAACGGGTGATGGCAGCGTAAACACAATTAACATTTGCACTACTTTCTGCGGATAATAAGTTATTTTAATATTGTGAAGTATTCGTGCAGTTCAGTGCAATACAAAAAATCTTTTGCTCTCTTCTTTGATGCGCTGCTATTGTTGGCAGCTGGAGCGCGCGTTCATTATTTCGTCTCGTTAGGGGTGGTAAGCCCGTTCAATCTAATTCACATTTCAAATAATAATGAAAATAATTATGGTGCAGAATCGAAGAGACAAAACGGAAAACAGTTTTGAATAAGAGCTCGCGTTTGCAGGATCTTGCCGACTTCAATGTGGTCCCTACGCAGAGTCAGTACGTGACGAACATCAGCTACCACTCTGACTCGGACGATGCCGTCATCGTCGAGACCGAGTCGCGAACCCCTATCACCGGACCCAAGATCGTATCCTCCCGCGTCGTGGAGGATCTCGACACACAAAAGACTGTTGAACTAAAGTTTGAAGAGCAATTCAGTGTCACACATTACTCGTTCGAAATAGCTAAGTTTAATGTAGACAATGATAAAGATAAAAACCAAGGGGAAGACGAAGGTGATGACGAGATGTTTGGTGCGTCTGGGGGACTTCTATTGGCATCTGACGAAACCGCTATTAAAAGCGACAGTAGCGAGGATTTGGCTGAGGGTAGGCGGCATCGATCGCGCTCACGGAGGCGTAAGCACAAGCTGCAGGTGCGAGATAATTCTTGGTCGGTAGTGGATGATAAGTTACAGGAGCAGGAGTTTGAAATGATTGAGGGGGTTCCATATGAACCGTTGTCGCAAAGCGAATGCAAAGGTTTTGAGGAGTCATTTACGGAGATAATAGAGCATCCTGCCTATGTATCTTTGGATAGCGAGAAGTGTGGAGACGTGTTTGGTTCAGATCGCGCAGATGCGCCTTCAAAATCGATTAGTATTACTGAGGTTAGTAGAATGTCCCCACATACTGTCCAAGACAATCTGGGGTTGTCTCAGACTGTGTCCTTTCAGTCTAATATAGAAGATGTGGCATTTCCAGGGCAGACTAGTATTCCAATGAGTCCTATGAGTAGTAGTTATTCTTCGCCAACTAGGGGTCAGATTCCATCTCACGGGCATGAACCCGAACCTTCGGGCCGAGAGTCAGACGACAAGAAGAAGCGAATCAGCGGAAAAGACAATGAGCTTGATTTCGATGCGGGTAGCGAAGCTGTTTTGAGTGATACTTGTCAATCTGAGTATGAAATGTATAGGTCAGCATATGAGCATATGGGAAGAGATACATCCGAAGATTCAATGTTCCTAAGTGCAAGAGAAGATGTTGAAGAAGCTCAGTTTACAGTAGACATGTCCTATCAAACGGATCGGGTTAATTCCTCTAGCCCGATAGAGATACCTGAGCGTGAATTAGGAAAGCAGTGTGAGGTCAGCATATATACAAGCGAACAAACAAGAATGCCCACACTGGCATGGCCCAGTGGGGTGGAAGAAGTTAGTCGGGGAATGCCGCAAACCTTAATAAAAGTCTACCAAGAAGAGAATGATAGACCTAAATCCAGTGAAAAATTGAATGTGACTGACGAGCAGGCGAAAGAAGAAGTAGTCGAGCAGAAGCCGAAAAAAAATGAAACGAAGGTGGCTTCGGGTGCTGATTTAGTATCCTCAAAAGCAGTTGGGGCATTCCCGGCGGTCGAAGAAGTCTCAAGTCGTTTGGTATCAGAACCTTTTGCAAAGAAAACCGAAATTACTGCAACAAAAGGGGCTGCATTGATTCAAAGTATTGAAGAACGTTCAGAAATGTCATCGGGAGTTCTTAAAAATACAAACAGTGTATCGCCTTGTCCTAAAGAACTAGCAGATGAAAACCAGTTAAGCAATTGGTCTAGCAACGTTTCTAAAAAGGGTTATAATCGAGACAAAGAGGAAACAGTCAGCGTTTTATCTGAAGAAGTAAACTTAGCGTCGGATGTATATAAAGCGAAAATCCGTAATTCTGACAAACAAACTAAGTCTGTCCAACAGCAGCCCGAATATGCTGAAACTCTCTCACAAAAAGAAACAATGCCGGAGTCGATCAGCGACCATAGTATGCCCGGACCATTTATTGAGCTTTCGGGTGATAGCAAAACATCTGAGATAACAGATAAGGCTATTCAAAGAGGGCAGAAAGAAGCTGAACTCGATAAAGAAAACGAGACTGTTCGTAATGCAACAGGATCTATTAAACAAGCTAGGTTTAAGATCGACAAAAAGGATCAATACGTACCAGTAGATGAGGAGCAGTCGGCTTATCCAATCGCCGACGAACCTCAGGAGACAGATGATGTTTTCGACTGGATGTCACTCTTACCATCAAAAGCCCAACGTGAATATCCAGTAGTTCCTTCATCAGTAGCTGATGAAGTGATCTCCATGGAAGCTCCCAAAGTTATCGAAACCGACGAGACCCTCGACCAGGGTGCTGCCTATGGGGCCAGTAAAGGATCTAACATGGCAATCCTAACATCCGCAGAGTATCGGGATGAATGTCCGCTGGCCTCTTCTGATGACTGGGATCGCGCGCCGCTCCCTGTAGATACGTCCAGTGACCATGACATGAATGAAAGTCTAAAAAAGATAGTGAAAAAGGAATCCAAAATAAAGGAGAAAAAAGATTATTTTCAAGCGGAAAACCCCGTTCCGATATCAGAACTTACAAGTGAACGACTTGTTATTGGGGATGTAGTTAGTCCGACGGCATCCCAATGTGAAGAGCAAAAGGTGACTTTTGAATTTCGTCACGGCCAAATGGATATCTGTGAAAAAACCCTCGATGAAGCCGACAGTCAGAAAAGTATGAAAAGATTTAGAGAAGAAATACACGAAAAATGTCAAACGAAGGGAATCGAAGACTTCGACCTATCAAGTAGTACGCCAATTCCTCTTGAAGATCCGGAGATGCTTGAGGACGTTTTTGACTTTATAACACCTGAACTTGCAAAAGAACAATTCAAACTTCATCAAGTTAAGATTGCGACACCTGAAGGACCGATTTTGCCAAACACAACCGAACTAAGCTCCGAAACTGACAAAACCGAGAAGACTAAAACAACAAGGTTTCATTCGACAGCGGAACAACCCGCGCAGTCTTACCCAGTTCCCGTCGCCGAGGGGTCGATTCCAATGGATAGGACCATTGTAGGGATAGAAAGAGTGGAATCTAAAGACCAATTGTTGTGCGCAGACGACACTCGGATGACAACTGACGTTTCTCCTCTAATAAGATCTCTATCTGCGAACATTCATGACGAGGGGTCTACCTTTATTGTTAAAACGCCTGAGAAAGAAAGCGAAAGTAGGCTTAATACAATTAACGACCGAGATACCTGCCTAGAATCGGCTAAGAAAAGGAAGTCCAAGAAAGATAAGAAGGAAGCCGTACCAGCAATGGCACACTCAACAGAAGAGCTGCTGACCACTTATGAGACACAGCAAAAAGGTGATATTCTGCATTCTATGATATCCCAACTTACAGGTGACCAATCCGATGACGAAATTCTCTTTTCTATGTCGGATGAGTGTGTACAAGATATGGTTGAATCAGAGAAGAAAGAGTCCGTCGACGATAAGGGCATAATCTTCAAAAGAGCTAAAGAGCCAAGTGACGCCATATTTTCTCCAGATATTCCTAGTCAGCACGATGCTTTGGAGATCGACAAGGCAGCAAAGGGAAAAGAAGGAAAAAGGAGAGAAAAGAAAATAGCATCTGTACGAGTTGAAGAATTGACAAATGAATCGCCGGTGACAATCCCAATTGAAACAGAAAAAGTCAGTGGTATGGTTGCACCGGAAAATTCAGAACAGCAATTCGCGCAACAAAAGGCCATAAAATCTATCCCTCATGTCATTGAGACTCCTATGAGGGACCATAACACCACTTCAAGTATGGAGAAGGCAAGTAATAAAACGTTTAAGAAAAATCAAGAAAAGGGTGCTTCTGCTATCGAGAAACTACATCCGGTGCAATATTCTGCGTATGAGTATCAAACGTTCGAGGACGTTTTTGAAATGTCGACACGCCAACCCTTGGAGGAACACCCCGAAGTTTTTCCGAAGGCAAACGAGACATTGACTTCGATGGAGCCTTTTAAAACAGTTACCGCCGTTGGCGCGACTGCATCGTTTGCGTCAGATGCTGAAGAAACTCAGTCAGAGGATAGCTTTGGCCTTATAATACCTACTGACTCGCGAAAGCAACCTAAACCCATAAGAATATTGTCTACATCATCCGATGCACTTTCTTCGGCAGATTTTTCCCAAATAACCTGCGGTACTGCTTACACCGAGGACGATGAGTTCATACCAAAAACCGCTACAATATCAGAGATCACTGAAGAGGAAACGCTGCTCACAAAGGCTACCGTAACATCAGAAACCACTGAAGAAGTTCATACAGAATACGATGTATTTAATCTTACGACACCTCAGGTTGCAACAGAACAATCTGAGTGTTCCAAAGTTTTTTCATTAAGAGATGAAGTGGCTGTTTCCATGGGCACGGAGGAGACTGCCATCAGCCAAGAAACCGCTGAGAGTAAAGACAAAGTACTGAGCGATGTTCTTGATGCTACAGCCTTTGCATTATCGGGAGCCTATATCAAGGAATCTAACGATATTGGTAAAATTTCCAAGGATCATAGTGATATTATTTCAAACATTTCGGATGAACAGGATGATCTCTCAAGTGGTTATGACATTAGCGAGGGTTCGACGAAGTCATCTAAGAGAAAATCGAAAGACGTGGAGATAAAGAAAACCAAACAGCCCGAAGACGTGATGACGGAATCGCTGACGGCGGTTGGTGATCCGATAAACACAAAAACCATTGATTCAACGGTGCTTCGACCCAATGTGGAAGAACAAAGGCCCCTACATTCCCATAGCCTTGATAGCATACATGAAGATGTCCTTATCGGTCGTGAAGGTTCTAATAGAGATAAAAAGAAAAGGGCGAAAAAGGAAAAGCAAAAAGTTGCTCGTGCAGCTGAGAAACAGACACTACCATCAAGTGACGGTCATGTAATCGATGATTACACAACGGGAAATTATCTTGGAGAAAATCAACCTACATACTCTGAAATGCTACCGTCAGCTGTCTATCAAGGAGAAAATATTGAGAGTTCTATGAAAACGGCTCAGACTAACGAAAATATCTCCCCCATGATGGCATCTCAATATTTAAGTGAACAATTCGAACATCGAGAGGCACTCTCTACAGAAGTAGATGAGGTGGCCTCAACGGTGGCCCTAGCGGCAGTCACTGACGTCGAAAAATCCGCGGAGACCAAGGTTTCTTCCGCCAAGGACAACCCAGTCGTCGAAGGTGTATTTGATATGACAACATACCAGCCGCTAAAAGAGCAACCTAAAAATATAGAGCTGCTTTCTACTACGGAGAAAAAATTTACTACAAAGGTTGCTGGCGATATATTTATCGATTCTGAGATGGTTAGGGAGAACAGAACATTGCAGATTATTGAGGAGCCTCTGCACGTTCGTGAAAGTGCACCTCAAGAGGTGCAGGATATCTCTGACCTGATGGCACCTCATTCTCCGAGGGACCAACCCGAATATCGAAGAGCGTTTACTGCAGCAAGAGAAGAAACAGCCTTGAAGGGATCCGATACGGAGGTTGCCGGAGTTGAGAAGCCTTTGAAGGTTGTTGTCAGTGGAAATGTCAGTGATCAGGCTTATATGGAGCATATTTCCAAAGCTACAGACAAGAGACCTAAGGAAGACAAAAAGAAAGAACGAACATTGAATGAAGTTGACATGGCATTGCCCGGTCACGAAGCGACCGAAAATCAAGTAAAGCTCAAACTCGTGGACGCAACGCATGCATCAAGTTTGACCACGCTTTTATTGGACAGGAACATATCCGATAAGCCGAATGCTATTTCCGAATCCTCTGAGGAGCAAGATGACACCTCACTTCAGCGAGTTAGTAGTCCTGATACGAGCGAGAGTTCACGTAAAAATGTGAGAAAAAGAAGGAAGAAAAATAAAAAAGATGTAGGTTTACAGATTGGAAGGTCAACAACAATCGCCCCATCGGACTTAGAACCTGCATTGTTTGAGACTGACTCTGCAACACTTCAGTCCATTGAACAATTGGCACATCTTGAAGCTATTCCAGACACTCGCAAAGAACCGTACATCAGCGTGAGTATTGTTAATAACTACAATTCTAGTGAAAGTGCGGCTAAACAGAAAAAGAAAAAGTTAGAAGAACATAAGGAAAATGCAGTCCAGTTTCCTTCTCACGCAAATACCGTATTATCTCATTTACAGGCGGTTCAAGTAGCCAGAGATGTTTTTGATCTGGATGCACCTCTGGATGCTGGCGAAAAGCCAAATGATTCTGAAACGCAGCCAACAGGATCTTCGTCCCCGGAACTTGCATACACAGACGATGCTGAAGTCGTTAGCTCCGTTAAGATAACTGAAGAGAAACAGGAATCAGACGCTATTGGAAAGACCAAAGCTTTTCCATTGGAAAGTATTCCGGTTGTGGATGATAATTTCAATTTGAGGACGTTCTTGCCCCTAAGAGAACAACCTGAGATTGTTGACTTGGAGGAGGAAGTGTTCGCTTCAGCAGACAACGGTCGCATGATAAGTGGAACCTTCGACCGGGCAACATCCCCACCTTTGAGAAAACAGGATGATAATCTAGACATAATTGTTAAAGCGTCTCAAGGACAAGATGGTATTTCTCTTACTAGCGATTACCCTATAGGGGAGAATGTTGACAAAACTAAAAAGAAAAAGTCCAAAAAAGACAAAAAGAAGGCTCTGACGCAGTCTCAGGTAGCCGGTGACGCCTTCAATGTGCCGACACTTCAGCCTATCGAAATAACTACCGATGATTTGTTTAGAACTGAAGAGCCCTTACGTAAAGAGGGACGCCAAAGGACTGATGATAGTGAACTATTAAGAAAGAAATTGGATTCCATTGACAAACCCGCTGACGTACCAGAAGGCATTTTGGAGACCTTTAGTGATCACGATACGAGCATTCCTATAGAAAAGATAGGGAAAAAGGGATCCAAGCAAGATAAGGAAGAAGCTACGCCACTTTTACCGCCAGCAGTAGACGAGCACTTGGTAACTGAGAATATCATCGGATTTTTGGAGCCGTCGCCTTTAGAAGGACAGGCTACATTTTCTGAGACCATACAGTCCACTGACCAGCATACGGTCGTAAGTGGAACTGCTGTCAGCGACCAGGGCACTAGTGGAAGTGTTGACAAAGTTGAAAAGGACGAATCCGATAAGAAGCCCGTCCTAGCCGTTAATCAAGGAGATAATGTTCAGCTTTTAAGCAAGGAACCCCAGTTGATCGAAGACCAGTTTAGCTCAAAGACATCCCAGCCACCAAAAGAGCACCCTGAACAGCCCGAGCTAACTGCTACAACTTCCGAAGACCTCATCTCTGAAGCAGTTTTTGGAGCCTTTAGCGATAAAGAGATACTCGAAATCGCAGAAGAAATTATTTCCATAACGACGCCCTCTTCAGTAGACGAAGTCCAAAGTACTGAAAATATTTTTGATACAACGAGACCACAACCTACAACGGAACAACCCGAACGTCCTCAAGTCGTATCATTAGAGGATGAAGCGATTAGTTCTGTCGATGCTCTTCAAGCTGTAACAGACTATGTCATCAATGTTCAGGAACAAGGTCAATCCGAAACTGTTGACAAGGCGCAGTTAGAAGATGAGGTATCCGATGCTACTAAGTCGCTTTCGACAAGAACACACTCTGAAGCTTTGGATGAGGCCTCAAAAGCCCAGGAGATTCGCAGTGACTTCCCATCTCACGATGATATCTCTGTTGACCATGACACCCATGAAAGCGTAGATAAAACTATAAAGAAGAACTCGAAGAAAGATAAGAAAAGTGCTGCTGATGACAAGCAAGTAGATGCTGAAAATGCTACACACTCTTCCACGAAAGAGCCTGACGATGGCGAAGATGTCCTTGACTTAATGACACCACCACTTACAAGAGAGCAGCCCAAGCATTCTCAGGTCCTACCAGCAGAAGGTGAAGAGTTTATTTCGACCAAAAGCGCCAAGGTTTTAACTGACTTCGCTCTAATCGAAGAAGGAGATCAAGCTGACGCTGTAGCCGGCATTCAAGTCACAAGGGTTGTGACCGCCAGTGACCAGGCCATTACCGAGAACACCTACAGTGGTAAAAAGAAAAAGTCCAAAAAAGATAAGAATAAGCCCGTTGTAGCTGGTGATAAAGAAGAGAAAATGCCATGTCCTGCCGAAGGAGTCCAAGTGACCAAAGACGCGTTTGACTTGATAACACTCCACCCAATAAAAAATCAATCTGAACATCTCAAGATACTCGTTAAAGCGCCCGAAGAATTTTCTTCAATAACAGGTGAGACACTCGAAAAGGAATCGAAGACTTCCGTCACAGCCACGCCTCAAAAAGTAAATGAAATCGAAGACGTCTTCGATATGATGACCTCGCATCCTGCAGGAGAGCAGCCCAAACAACCTTACATTTTACCTGCAACTGATGACGTGATTATTTCCGCAAACATTAGCAACACTGCAAGCAATTATGCCTCTGTCGAAAACAAGAGTAAGTCCGAACCTGTAGATGACACTCAGGTATCAGGCGCTGTGTTCGAACTTTCAACAAAAGTCATTTCCAAAGTAGCTTCAGTACACGACAGGGATAAGCTTTATGAGGATATCGCTTGTGATCGCAACATAAGCGCCAAAGGTGACAAAGGCAAAACGCGAAAAAATGAAAAAGAGATGCAGAGGGCAACAGAAGCAACAGACGAAACAAAAGCAGTGCTGTTAGCGGTAGATGAGTCACAAACTTTTGGGGTTTTTGACCGTATGACACCCCAGTATTCAAAGGAACAGCCGGAACATCCGCATACCTTGACTTCACTTTACGAACAGTGCATCCCAACAGAAAGTTCAATAGTTGCAGCTGCCATCGACACAAACGAAGCTACGGAAGAAGGTATGCCGACCATTGTCGACCTCTCAAAGGCCATCGTATCGTTCCCAAAAAAAGATGGTCCAATAATCGAGGACATCTTCGACCCAACATCATCACAACCTGAAGCTTCACAGATTCTCATCAGTAAAAGTGAAGCACCTGCGCCAAAGGGAGCGGTTAGTGCGGGTACCGGCGCTATGTCTGACCATGATGTTAGTGCAAGTAGCGATAAGCCTAAGCAGAAATGCGAAACAAATAAGAAGAAGCTTGTGTTAACTAATGATCAAACAACGGAAGTACCGTTAGGATTCAATGAGAGTCAAGTCAACGTTGACGCAGCAAAGTGTCTCGTCGCTGACGAAGGACCTAAAGACCAGGTAGACGCTTATACGGAAGAACAGAGACCCCCAACAACGGAGGTCACAAAAATCGTCAATTTTGGTGCTGTGAAAGAGCAAGATAAATCAGTTTTTCTAGAGCAACCTGAACCAATAGATGACGTTTTTCTCGCACCGCTTCCATCTGCAAAAGAGCAACACGAGCAGCTAACGCATGCTCTTGAAAGTTCCAGTGAAAAGCTACCTGATTTTGGTTTGGACGCTTTCAGCGGGCATGACACCAGCAGCAGTACAATAAAAACGAAAAAGAGAATTAAGGAAGGAAAGGAAAAAGAATCTACACCGGCCAAAGAGACTATGGGTCTGATGGCGGCTGAACATGAGAATGATGAGAACCACCTTAAAGCTGTTCTTCTCCAGCCAGCGGAAAAGCCGTCCGTAAAATCGGAGCACATTGAAGCTACCTATGAGCTTACGAGCACCACTGAGGCCGTAATGAGCGATCACAACACCAGTAAAGATTCTGAAACAACGAAAAAGAAAAAATCGAAGAAGAATAAAGACAGGTCAACTCTAATAGAGGAGCAGTTTGACAACGCTGAAGTTTCTTTTACTGCAGTTAAGGAAACCATTTCAACAGGGGCTATCGAGATGATTCCCGCTACTGATACAAATAGAGAAAATACAAAATTTACGCTGACTGACACAGCCACATGTTTTCCTGTCGAAAAAGTTGACTTTATCAGTGACGTTTCTGATCTTACAGCACCTCGAGAGCTAACGGAGCAAGCTGAACATTTTGACGCTCCTCCACCACAAAGCGATTTCAAAGTCCTATCAACCCAGAAATATACACCTGTTAGTGAAACTGGTGAAATTCAGGAAATTGATCGTATATGTACACAAATATTACCTACATTTATCAAGGAACACGACGATAGGTCCGGTACAAAAATATCTGAGCGGCTAGATGACGCTACTCAGGCCAATGCAAGTGATCGCGACGCCAGCGAAGGCACCGACGACATTGAAAAGAATAAATCTGAAAAAGACAAGAAAAAAATGTTTCCTGCCATCGACAAGGAGAAACTGATTTTGTTACCATCCAATGCAGCTCAGGCAATTGATGTCGATATAATGGGAAGGCACATTGAGTGGAAAGGAGAGCATCCTAAAATGCCACCCTGTGCAACAGATAAAATTACCTCTTCAGGCGTTCTTGAAGTGGCCATAGAGAAAAACACCGTTCAGACGCAGCTCGAACGCCTACAAGTTCCCACAGCAGAGGATGGCGAATTGGTGCCTATAGAACCTGCCCGAACTGCCATTAGCCACAAGGCCGTTGAAGATGCGAATGAGCTTATGCTTGCAGAAGCAATGCAGCCAGATAATGCATCTAGTGTTGTATTGTCTCCATATACGAAGGAACATTCTGTAAGTGGTGTCCTATCTCAAAACGATAGCTCCGGTTACCAGGAAGCTAGTGCAAATACAGAAAAGACCGAAAAGAAGAAACTAAAGAGTAAAGAGAAAAATACCGTGACAACTGGTGGTGATAAGGATGTTACGCAGGCTGTTGAGGATGTTTTCGACACGATGACTCTTCAGCTTTTAGAGACACAACCTGAGGATCATCAGATTGTACTGGTAGAGGGTGAGGCAAGCAAAATGACAGATATTAGTAAGCTTGATGCCGACCTTAATGTCATTGAAAGTGAAACCGACGCTATGTCCCACCCAACGGTTTTGTTATATTCGATGCACCAAGTTGAAGATTCAGACGATAGTCCCACACCCTTTGAGGGTTTAAGTTATGACACCACTAACAAGGATAGCGATGTTGATCATGACATTATTAAAGGCAAGGCGAAAATTAAAAAGAAGAAACCGAAAAGGGATGAACAAAAAATCACCAAGTCGGCTGATCCAAAAAATGTTCAACAATTGCCAATAACGGAGCCCAAAGTTATCAAAGATGTTGTTGACACGATAACATTTCAGCCTGCTGGGGAACAGCGTGGAGATCCCCAAATCCCTCCTCCACAGGCGAGCGAATTTACCCCAACAAACACTATGGAAGTTGTCACCGACATCAACAAAAGTGACTTTTACGAGAAAACTGTAATAACCACTATTGCGCCATTAAATGTCACGGTGCCTTCCCATGAAGCAAGCGCTCAAATAACAGACGACGTTTTTGGCGTAACGTCACCTGAACATTTAGGAGCACAACCCAAACATCCTCAAGCCCTACCAGCCATAGGTGGTACAGGAGATCTTGTCATCACGAGTACCCTCAGCGACCGGGAAGTTAGCGAGGACACTGAAAAGGTTAATAAAAAGAAAAAGTCTGGAAAAGATAAAAAGAAGCCAGTTGTAACTATTAAACAAGGAAATAAAGTTTTGTCTAGTGCTGATGAACGCCCACTGGTCGAAGACGTGTTCGACATAACGACATCCTATCCATTAAAACAGCGACCGGAGCACCCTGAGACGTTCTCCGAAGCACTCGATATATCTACCTCTAGGGTTTTTCGTGAAATTGCTGATGCCAAAGATACACCTGAAGAAAGTTCTGAAGTCACTCTTTCGACAGAATCCTTGTTAGTCGAAGAACTAGAAATGGCCGTGGACGTGTTTGATTTGATGATGCCGTTGTCTGAGAAAGAACAGTCGGAGCGTCCTCAGATCAAAACAGCAGAGGATGCATCGACCATTTCTGCCGCTGTTACTCAACCTGTAACCGAACATGCGGTCACTATTCAAGAAAAAGATCAATCCAAAGCTATTGACAAAGCGCAGGTATCACATGAAGTATCCGATGCTGCTATGTCATTCTCGACAAAACACCGTGAGGGTTTGGATCTGACTTTGAAAACCCCGGAGAGCCTTAGTGAACTCGTATCTCACGAATATGTTCCTGCTGACCATGACACCAGAAAGAAAAATTCGAAGAAAGATAATAAAAAGGCTGCTGATGAAAAACAAGAAGCTACTAAAGATGCTACACAGCTGTCCATGAAAGAGTCTCACAATGCTGAGAATATCTTTGATGTAGTGACACCTGGTTCCGCAACAGAACAGCCCGAACATCCTCAGATTCTACAAGAAGGTGACAAGGTAATTTCAACCGAAGGTACCGAGGCTCTACCTAATGTTGCTTTCATTGAAAGAAAAGATCAACCAGAAACTGTGGCTGACAAGCAAATGACATGCGTTTTCGTCACAGGTGACAAAGATATTATCGAAGGCAGTGATCAAAGTAAAAAGAGGTTTGAAAAAAGTAAAAATAAACTTTATCGCGCTGACGACCAAGCAGAAAAGATGCCATCGTCTGCCGAGAAACTCCAACTGGCCGAACATGAGTTAAATCTTATGCCGCCCCAATCAGCAAAGGAACAACCCGAACATCTTGAGGTACTTGCTAAAGCATCCAAAAAGGTATCCTCAGTGGCGGTGGCTAAAATAGCCTACGACAGAGCGCCAGTTGAAAAAAGATTAGTCACCACTAAAACAGGCACACCCGAAGCAATGCATGAGATGCAGGATATCGAAGACGTCAATAAATTAATGACTACGCGGCTCGCAAGAGAACAACACGAACATCCTTATATTCTACCCGTAGACGAGGAAGTAAATCTCTCAACCGAAAGCACTAAATCTTTAACTGATTGTGGTGTGATTGAGGGAAAAGATCAACTTGAAATGGCAGGTAGCACACAGGCGGCAGATGCTAAAGTTGATACTGTCGCCAGGGGGCAGAAAACTGGCGAGGGCACTGGCAAAGGTGAAGGGAAGAAGTCCAAAAAAGATAAAAAGGTACCGGTTTTAGTTGCTGACCAAGGAACGAAGGTCCGTTCTTATACCGAGAAACCTCAGATGTTTGAAGACGATTTTGAGCGGATGACATCTCAGCCAGCAGGAGAGCTCAGCCGAGCTACCGAGCGCCGCCAGCTTCCAACGAAAGCGTGCGAAGAATTTACTTCACCAAAAACCTTTAAAATAACCCAGGACACACATATATTCAATAAAGGGTCAGATATTATAGCCACAGCCGCGCCTTTAGTAGTAGACGAGTCATCCATTGTCGAAGACACTTTTGATCTGATAACACCACTTCCTGTAAAAGAACAGTTCGAGCGTCCTCAGCTCAAAACAGTAGAAGATGAATCAATTATTTCCGCTGACGTTACTCAGGCTGCAAGCGACTATGTAACCATTGTTCAAGAAACAGATCAATACGAAGCTGTTGACGCGGCGCAGGTGACAAACGCAGTGTCTAATCCAAACTCACGCTCCGCAAGACAAGGTGAAGGCGTGGAGGTGACTTCAAAAATTCCGGAGCGCCTCAGTGGCGTTGCACCTCACGAAGGTGTCTCCATTGATTCTGACACCAATGAAAGTAAAGATACAACTAAAAAGAAAAAGCCAAAGAAGGATAACAGGAGGGCTGTCAGAGCTGATAAAAGTGCTTTACAGTCACTTACGAAAAAGCCCGATGTTATCGAGGATGTGTTTGACATGACGACACCTGGGCTGTCAAGGAAACAACCCGGTAATTCGCAAACCCCTGCTTCATCTATTGAGGTGCCCATGTCACCAGAAACTGTTAGAGGCATGACTGATGTTAACTCAAAAAAAATAAACGACGAAGGTGTCCCAGTCACTGTCACAGCCTCAAAAATAGAAGTTCATGAAGGAGAAGTTCAGATAAGTGAAGATGTCTTTGACCGAACGACGACTCAGCTTTCAAGTAAACAACCCGATTATGTTCAACCTCCACAATTAGCGGATGAGATGGCTATTTTAACTGATGTTAGTAAACTGAGAGCCGATTACACGGTGATGGAAGGTAGACACGAACCCGAAATCGCAGATAGAATTCAGATTACGGACTCTCTAGTCGATCCATCGGCAAATATTAGCCCTGTTATCACTCTAGAGCTTGATACCGCTAATGATCGTAGTGTGACAAATAAAGACGACAAGGCTAAGAAACGTAAGTCTAAGAAAGATAAAGAAAAGCCAGCACAAATTACCAACGAAGGGAAAGGTGTCCCATTAACTCTTGAGAAACCGCAAGCACTTGATGTTTCTGGCAGGATGACACCTCAGCCTGCAGGAACACAGTTCGAACACCCCGAAACTCTCCAAAGACAGTCAGACAAACTTACATCCACAGAAACTGCCAAGAACACTACTGAAGGCAAAACTATTTGTGCGATTGAGGGTGACGAGGTACCCGTAATTGGAGAGGACTTCCAGCCAATAATACCTTTATCTGACAAGGAGCTGGACCGGATATCCGTAGCGATTTCTCTGACTACTGAAGAGCAAGATGATCCCATTTGTTTTAATGGAGCCGCCTATGAAAATGATACAAGAGAAAAAGCCAGAAAAGTAACAAAGAAGAAATCGAAGAAAGGCAAAAAAAAGGCAGAATCACAGGTTGAAGAACCGACTAAAGAACCTTTAATACTGGGCAAACGTCTGGTGACTGGCATTGACGCTAATATGGCGCCTCCCCAAGTTGCAAAAGCGTATTCCGAACGGTCCGACGTCGCTCAGACGTACATTGAATTGATAGAACCTACAGTCAGTGACCATCACCCCAGCGAAGGTATTGATAAAGCTAGAAAGAAAAAGTCTAAAAAAGATAAAAAGGCAGCTCCCATGATTGATGAGACAATGGCAACTTTTCAAGATGAGCTTCGATGTAGTGGTGATGTTTTGGACTCTAAAACAGAACAATCGAAACACCATACGGTTCTATCAGCAAATGCTAAAGAATTTATTCCTGCGTGCGCCGCAGGAATCGTGATTAACAATAGTGAGAGCCAACACTTATGCTCTACCTCAGTATCAAAACTTACCCCAACCATAGCGTCATCGTCCTCTGTAGAGGAATGTCAAAGGGTCGACAGCGAGTCTTATTTGATGACTCCTGGACCCCCGGAGGAACAGGCAGAGTCTATTCAAACAGTCGCCGACCTTTCTACAGCTGAGAAGGGTAAAAATGATTTAACAGAGTACATGACACCAGTAAGAGAATTGTTCTCCACAGAGGAATCACAACAGATCGAAGACCTAATGACACTTCAGCCTGTAAAGGGACAGCCTGAACATCCTGAAATTGCTTCGCCTACAGGTGGTAAGTTCATCTCAACGAACCTTAGTAAGACAAACAAGCCAGTAGACGAAAGTCAAAAAATGTATGACACTTCTGCTTTGTTTGAAGTTCAGCCTACTAAAGGGAAAGAGAAGGAGCTCCAAGCTTTAGATACGCCCCCAAAAACTGCGATCCTTGGACTTAATGATCAGGCTGAGGCTGTCACTGATGCACAAGATACTGGTGATAGTATTGACAAGGTCCACAAAAAGAAAAAAAGGAAAAACGTGAAGAAAACCGCATTCCTTACCAGTCAGGAAATAAAGCATATAACTAATATTCAGCCGCCTCAGGAGTACGCTGGCGTACTGCCACAAGAGCTTAAGGGGCTGTCTGAAGCTTACTGTCTGCCAGAACAGCTTGTCGTTACCGAGGGCGTATGCCCGCTTGCTAAAGAGTCCGAAATGGGCCTGACTCACGAAGACATGCCGCCGATGTTATTTACAGTTAACCATGCAGATCAAGCGGATTTTACTGATTCACTAATGTTCCGGTCCACAAAGGAGGAATCGGAACGGTTAATGGACTTCACAAATGTAGCTAAAGACCAAACCATTACAGGGAGTAATATGGAAAGCCTTGTTCCTCCAGATGGTGAATCCGAGGTTAAAGTTGAAAGAAAGAAAATGAAGAAAAGCAAAAGAAAAACGGTTGTAGACACAAGTGCCGGATCACGGTTTCCTTTGACTGTCGCGGAGTGGCCTCTATCCCGGCCTGAAGAACAAGACAAACGCGCAAGCACTTCATTAACCGAAAAGGAGCCCAAGCAAGCTCAGGATACAGATAACAGAAACACTGTTAATACAGAACCGATCTATTCTCCGACCGCAGTCGAGATCGAATCCAGCCACGAAGATCCTCAAATTACAATTGAGAGTATTCACGACGATTCGTCAACTGAGAAACTAGTCAGCACCGATGAACCATTTCAGAAGCTACACAGAAAAAAATCGAAAAATCGAAAGAAAAAAGAAGCGGCTTCGAAACCGATCCTTTCTCCGTCTGTAGATAAATCTTTAACAACCAAAACCTCTACTTTGTCTAATAAGTCTCTTATGATCCACAATGTTTCTCCAGGCTCATCTCGTAACAATGATCGTAGCATTCGCTCGACATCTTTGCCAATCGAAACATCACGCGCTGATAAAACAGAGGCTACTAACGATGCAGAATTCCACTTGGTTAAAGACAGTTCTAAGGGGACGAAATACGCTAACCGAGGAGTTCAAAAGAAGCGTTTGGTTTTTCCAGAATTCCAGCAAACATTCTCTCAAGAGGAGAGGTTTGTTCGAGAGGTGACGAGGCAACTTCTTAAAGATACTAAGGAAGATGCTCCGTCATCTCAGACGTCCTCTCTCCGAGCTCCACCATCATCCTGGTCGTTACATCCTCGGTTCGCAACATACGCAGATGTTGTCTCAGGTAAAGCGAGTCGTTTAGTTACTCCTCGTGAGCAAAGTCCAGCTAAGCAATTGCTTCCTCCAGCTGAACGGCAGCAACCGCAGGACAATTCAGCGAAGTCAGGTGATATCTTTTCCAAGCTTGAACCTTACGATCCAAATTTTTCCAGTTATTCTCGAGGTAGCACGTCTCTTTTTAGCCTTGGACGCCGTTGTTCGGAGGTGGCCGTACAATATGTAACCGACAACACGGGTCTTTGGGCCAGTGAATTGTACGGCTACTATCCTGCTGACGAATCCACACAGAATTACCCCGAAAATACTTATGACATACAGTCAACACATTCTCCTCTTCAAGATGTGTCTTCCCCAGGGATTGGGAATCTGTCTCCGCAGACTTCTGCAGTCAAGCCACCAGGTAGTCATATGGAGGAAAATTTACCATCGCCGACCCATTTTGTAGAGCAGATAAAAGTAAATGCACCCCAACAGTATGATACGTCAGAGTTACCTTCGTATGCCGACGTGTGCGCAGGTCGAGTTTTTGCCAGCCCCAGGCCGTCCAGGGGGGTTACTCCCATGCGGGAGCCAGGATACGCTTCTCAGACTTACAATCAGACAGTAACGGAGGATAAACCAGTGTTTGTGAATGACCAACAGGGTCAACTGATAGCAGAATGTACCCCACATTCACCGGCAATATATAGCACACAGGACACAGCACATATACACGACTACACTCACGCCGAGACACAACCTTTAAACACATCAGTTACCATCAGCACAGGTCCTTTGGAGACGGGAGGCTCTTTAGGAACGTGGGAGTCCTTCGGTGCTCCAACCCAAACCGCTCTGTCCGGTGGGATTACTGTAGTCATCCACAGAGATTCTATAGATGAGCTTTCAGCTTCGCCACCAACGGAATTTTCTCGAAGGTCTTCGGAAAAGGACACCGAACTTGATGGCGGTCTGCAGCAAGACGCTGCCATCCAAAAACGAAATAGGAAGAAAAAGAAACAACAACGCGAGGCTGACAATATTTTGTCAGAGGAAGACACCACATCCGCATTTGAAAGCTTTCCTATTTCTGAGGAGTTAAAGAAAAAGCGCAAACAGAAACGGTCTAGGCAACGCACTCGAGACCCGCTCGAGGCTATTGCCGGATGGGTTGCGGAGCCTGCCACGACAAGTTTAGAACCTGCATTGCTAAATAGCAGTCATAGGGTGACAAAAACCGCTGAAGCATATAGCTTGATAAACGAGCCTGTCCAACAAGCGTCCAACGTGAGTTCAACTACCCCATTGTCGGTGATTGACGACAAGTACGTAGGGAACAACACTAATAAGTCAACGGATATGTCGGTGGAAGTGGCTCTCTGTGACACAACGAGTAAGCAACCATTTACGAGCGAGTTCGACTTGACAATAATAAGTCAGCTTCCAGAAGACCAACAACAACAGCCTGACAACGGTCAAGTTCTACCGATGCCCACTGACAATGCCGATAAGTCTTCCAAAAAATCCAAGAAATTCAAGTGCAAACGGGATGAAAAGAGATCGGATCCCGCTTCTCTAGTTAAGCAGGCCGAAGCGGTTTATAGTGATCCTGCCGAACTCCAACCAGCCAGGAAAATCGCTTGTGAAACAGCAGAAATATTTACTGAAGAACAACATAATCAGTTTGTTTCTGAACTTCACGATCAAGACGGTAAAGAGATTTGTCCCGCGTCCAGCGTAAATGATAATTCTTACTTATTAAGTACCACAGTCAAGACGACTACAGAAGTTGGTCAGACCTTTGAAGCAAGTAAAACCGTAATGACAGGTTTGGATTCAGCTGAAACCGTAACAAATGTTCCTGATTTGTCGAGAGCTCAATTAGAACAGCCAGTTCCACACTTCGCAGCACTCAGTCAAGTACAACAATCAGCCATACATGAAACGTGTGCCGAATCTGCTAAAGACACTCCTAAAACTGTTGGCAAAACTGGTAAGAAGAAGTCCAAGAAGACTAAGAAGAAAATCCATACTGAGACCTTAGCCAGAGGCACAGACTTTATAACAGAAAGTTCTAAGCCACCAGAGAGTTCGAAAACAATGGAAATGCCGATTTCCGAAAAAACGGTGGCAATGTACCCTCCAGTTACTGAAGCGGAAACCGGCTTGCTAATAGAGGACGAGAACTTATTATTCAGTGAAACATTACAGCTTTCGCAGACAGGAGATTTGGAAGAAAAAGTTACCGAGCCTTTACTATGTAGCACAGTCGAGACTGAAACGAAATTAGCCGAGGCAGTGGTTAACTTGACCACAGCAGGGCAAACGGAACCTTCTGGGCTTCAGTCATACAGCCTTGAGAGTGTCAGGACACATAAAAAGGAAAAGACCGAAGGAAATAAAGCCCCGGGGGATGATGACGGACGGTGCAGGGTCGAAGAAGAAATCCAGCCTATCAACCAACCGCGCCTTCTTTCTGCTGGCAAACAGCCTGCGTCTATCGATGAACAAGATAAGACAACAGGAAAGAAAATTCAATCTATTTTCTCTAAAAAAGATATTCCTGCTACACCGACAGTAGAACAGCCTGTTAACGATGTGGACATCGACATTCTCCTTCATAAAGAGACGAAGGATGAAATTTCCGCAATCGTAGAGACTGGTGTCGACGTTGTTGCGACAGAGCAAGTGCCGTCAGAGAAGTCAGATACATCTCAGATTCGGCTGCCTGACAACATCCAAGATGATAAAATGCTTTCTACAGCGTCAGAGCAACAACTTTCTGATGTACTACAATCAGTAATAGATAAAACTTCGCCCGATAAGGACATTATCAACGTTCTGATATCGGGACCTACCGAGGACAAATCAGAATATGTCAGCTCACCTGTTAATAGGGAACTACTTTACACGGCTGCCAAAAAATCTATACAACCAACAGGTACACCGGAAAGTATAGTTAGCCCATGTATTGAAGCCAATCTATCGGATGTTTCCAGAGAGGAGAATTGGGACATTAATGAATTCTTAACTAGTACCCAAACGCTAACTGAAGAATCAATTAATGCGAAGGATGCAAGGCCTTTTTACGCCAAAGCTGTGACTGAGCAGTTTGAAGATGCCCAAATGTTTTTTCAAACCACTGAAGAACGGGCACATGAAAGCCTGTCAGAACAGAGACAAACTTACACTGAGGAAGCAGCACTTCATGTCCAAGACGAAAACACAAGGAAGCTAGATATTGAGTCAGCGGTTTTTCCGAGTATAACAAAGCAGCAACCTACTGAATTTCAGTCTTCAGGTCATGAGAGTAGTAACGAACAAAAGGACAAGACAAGCACCGAACCCGGATTGCCTACAGCCAAAGTGGATCGAGAAGAATCACTATTTGTCAAAGAGGAAGCTTCAGATATTTTTCCTTTTACAGGTAGTGAGCCATCTGAAAAAAGGCCGAAGGTTCAATTAGAGGCATTGGAAAAACAACAGACAATCGCACTTTCGCAAGAAATTGTTAGCGATTATGATACTACTATAACCTCGTCGAAACTAGGTACTACACCCGTTGCGGATAAGGATAAATGGCGTTTTGAACAAAGTGCCACCGACTTTTCGTTTGAACCAACGGAAGAAGAGCTTGAACCTATGTTGGCATCCGACCAGTTTACCGAGGCATGCGCTGAAAATGATGAAGTGAAGCCTATAAGCGCGCATGTTGATACACGAGACATTCAAAATAAGACAACAACTAAAGAACTTATCGCTGCAGTTGTCCCCGAGCGTGTTTCTAAAAAAACTGCAAAAGAAATGTTCGCAAAG
Organism: Varroa jacobsoni; assembly: GCF_002532875.2. NCBI lineage: Eukaryota > Metazoa > Arthropoda > Arachnida > Mesostigmata > Varroidae > Varroa > Varroa jacobsoni. The sequence continues at coordinate 331,390 of NW_019213146.1, forward strand.
GATCAAATGGATTTAACATCAGCGGTACACGAGAAGGTGCAAGGATTTAATGTCTTTGAAGAGTTTTTGAGTAACTTTGATGCCAACAAAGATACAGATAAACCAAGCAAGGAGAATGCCGAAAAGTGTAAGGAACTTGAAGCAAATGATGGGCAGAAGGCCTCAAAGTTCGCTGATAAGGTATCTAGTGACACTGTTCCTAACTTACCTGCTTCCAGAGTTATTTCGGAACAGTCAGAACAATCCGTCATACAATCCAGTATTGCTCAATTCCATCCAGTACAACCAACCCAGAGTAGCTCTGAAATTCTGTCTGACACAATATCCCAAAAAGTAAGTACGGCTGTCGAGGAACAAGCCCTTAAACTTGCTACGCCCGAAGAAACTGACAAGGAGGTCCAAAAAAGAGATACAAAGGGCAGGGAAAAACACACGCCAGTGGGCAAAAAGAAACACGTTGCTGAGTCTCCTGAGAGACAAGTTGGACGCAGTCAAAGTCAACTATTTATAAGCGATATCGCCGAAGTATCACTTAGTGATCACAGTATCAGTGAGGAAACAAGGAAAAAAGATAACAAGAAATCGAGGATCAAAAACATATCACCGAACGATAATGAAGAAAAAAATTCAGCGAAACGTACACAAGACGATGTTCCCGCATACTGTGAAGAACGGTCAGTGAACCTTGGACCACCCGTACATGTGAGAAAAGAGCGAGCTGTTACTGGCGTTAACAGAGCCACACGCGCATATGAAGACACACCTGTAGTTTGGGAAGAATTGTCGATTAATACTGAAAGAACTCCATGTGCCGGCGAAGAACAAAAAATTGGCGCAACTAAGCATATGTATGAGGGAAAGTCAACATCCTATGATAAATGGTCCACTGTCCAGCATCTAGTTTTGACTCCAACAGAAGACCAAAGCATCAGTGGAACTGAAACAGCTGTGTACACATCTTGCAAAGACCAATTGACAGATATTGAATCAGTGCCCCATATAATTGAAGAGGAAAAAATCAGCGAAGTAAAAATAGAAGATTATCCGCTTGAAGAAGTGTCTACATACGGGAAGGAGAAGGCCACAGACACTGAGTTAGTTTCACATGTAGGCGAAGAGCAAATAGTCGGCGCAACTAACTTAGACAAGTTCACAGACAAAGATGTGTCAGCGCCTTGGAAACGACGTTCACTTGATCGCGAATTACTAAGAGGAGTAACTGAAGGACAAACCGTACGTGCAATTGATGCGGTCAAGCACGCAAATGAGGACGCGCCGACCTCGTGGGAAAAACTATCAACAGAATCAGATCAAGAACTACTTCTGCACGCACAAACTGTTAGCAAAGTCGATCCCGCCGGTGCCTTCGACACTGCCAATCATGTCGGTATTACAATTGCAGAACACAGCACTACCGTAGCTAGCACCTTGGATGAGCCTCGTGACTTTCAAAATGAGTTCGGTGCCGTATTTCAAAGTATAGGTGAGCTACCCAAAACTGGCGAAAACACTTCAAAAGTTAGGGACTCGGTCGAATCTGCGGATAGTGGCACTCAACACAAGGAAGAAGCAGTGGCCAATGCTGAGACAAATATACTGTCTAAAAAAGAGGCTAGTAAAGTTACTCACAACGAAGCAACATCCGAAACTACTACCGGAAAGAACATCGGAAGTATAGAACTAGTCATGGAAAATCCCCTACTATCTAAGGACAGCGTCCCTCACAAGCCCACACACGACGGTATCGAAGACCCTGAAAATGACATCGTGGCCAAGAAAGATCTTCGAGAAGAAAAAAGAGATAAAAGAAAAAAGAAATCTAAAAAGAACGAGAAAGCAACGCCAGTCACTAATAGTAATAGGAGCATCAGTACAGAGGAGTATACGGAGAATCCAGTTAAAGCAGAGATAGCTCCACCCCAGCTTCATATGAGCGAAGAACAAAAGGTTTCCGATACAGAGAAGATCACCGGTGCTCTTGCTATCGATCAGCCCGTAGGCATACTAACTGGAGGGCGTAGCCCGACTGCATTTACCTCTTCATTACCACCATCTCAAAATATGGCAAACGTATCGGACGCGGTGTCACAAGTTCCTGAGAAGTTTGACGGTTCCTCTAAGAAACTACTTCAGAATGACAAAGATAAAGCACCAGAAGTTATTAGTGGCGGTGCTTTTGAAGATAACACATATCCAGATTGGCAAGGCGTGCACCCCACTGAATTTCACATACTTGGTGCGGAGAAACAGTTACAGATTTCCCCGGGTACCAAGGGCCCAACTATTCAGCATAGGCCAGAAGGAGATACTGACAAGTGCCACCATAAAATAGATAAGGAGTATAGCTCCGTTGCAGTTAATCCAGAGGTTTTCACAGGTGCAGATGGTGACATACTGCAGCCAACTGAAGACATCTTGGACATGTCTTGCAAATTTCTCGATAGGCAACCCAAGCACGTTGTGGAGTGTTCATCGCATGTAGATCACACGAAGGAGTTAATTTCTGTCACAGCTGAATCTTCCTTAGAAGGAGATGTCACGGAGATTAAAACAGAGGGAACTACAAAAACGACTGAATATCTTAACACTTTTCCATTGGAAACTGTAACACATGTGCAGGACACTGCTGAAAGGAGCATTCCCAGCGTTCAACAAAATCCTGGAAAAATAGGAGAAGAGATTGCGTTGGTTGAGGAGTTCATAAGTGATGGAAAGGGGTACGATGATATTAACGTTACAACCTCAAATATTGAGCCCGTAATCGAACAAGCTGTCATGTTTGCTTCTGTTAAGGATACGCCAATTGATGAGGGTACTAACAACCTCAATTCTGTTCCACTGCTGGAAGAATCGCAAGCAGCTCCAGGTTTTGACGCAGGTGATATCGAAGATCCTCAGATCGACCAATGCATCTCAATGCAGCATAGAATTGATAAATACCAAGTACAACAGCCTGTGATGCCTGAAACGCAGACTATACAGCAGCAGGCTTCAGGTATAGAAGGACACGCTGCGTACTTTAGGGATGATAAAGATAAATGTGGAAAGAAAAAAATGAACAAGTCAAGGAAGAAACCTCATCCAGCTAGCGATTTCTTTCAACCTTCTTCAGACAATTTAGTCGATGTCGTACCCAGCGTGAATCAGCAGGTGCCTCTAGAGGAAGCGCGTTCTCTTGATGATGACAAACTGTCAACATATAATGTAGATAGTACAGCCGTAATTACGCAGGAAGCGGGAACTTCAATAACAGAGGTTACACCACAAAAATCAGCTGTAGCCGGACGTGATGAGCCTAGGGAAGAAAATCGTGAAATGGCTGCTTACACTAAGATCTTTGAGACAACGGAAGATCTGTTGGCAAACGTTGAAAGCATTCCACACGACAACGAAGCGTATGGCTCGGGCTCAACAGCTCATGAAGCTTGTCAAAAACCGGCGGTAACTATGCCAACAAACCACATGCTTGTTGAATCGACAGCCTACGAAGGCGCTGAGTTCGTCCAATTTGAAGGGGATCTTATTCTTCCAGCTATCCCGCAGGTTGAGATATCTGCTATAAACACTACCGAAACAAAGGAACTCGTGTGGCGAAGCACTACCTTCAATCATGATTTCTTCCTACCTTCAGCAATGGAAGCAACAAGGGGCCTGACGCCTGAGCCTGGTTTGGACGACGTCCAAAAAGCTGCCAAAACCATCCAGAAGGCTTATAGGCACTATAGAACGCGCAAGAGCCAGTCACCCCTTGCGACGCCGAAAGAACACGTTGATGGTGCGGATTACTTTTCTGACTCCGCTCTTCAGGAGATGCATAAGGCTGCTCGAAAGATCCAGAAAGCCTTTAAAAACTTTAAAACAAGAAAAGACCATGATGCAGAACTTAAGAAGAGATCAAATGAAGAAGAGGCTGCGAAAAAGATACAACGAGCATATAGAAGGTATTACAACAAAGTAGAGCCACCTGTTGATATGGGTGCTTCTACACAGGACGATTCCATTCAAGAGAAACAAAATGAATTTGCCGCCAGAACGATTCAAAGAGCATATAAAAAATACAGGAAGCAAAAGGGCAACCGCAAGCCAGCTCTCGCACTTCCTGTAACTACAAATGGCGCAGTAGAAGAGGAAGCAGCGGCTCGTAAGATTCAAAAGGCCTATCGGCGATTTGCATCCCGAAAGCATCAGGAGGGTCCCTCTAAGACGCAACATGATCAACCGTCTGTTAGCATGCAAAACTGGCAAAAGGAAAATGCTGTCGCGCGTAAGATTCAGAAGGCATCCCGCAAACATAAAACGCGGACGGTTGTTCAAACGGACGGTCCTAGCTTGGTCGACAAAGGTTCTCCTCTCACTGAGGAAGCTGATCCTGAAGAGTTGGATAAAAAGCAATTCCAGCTTGCTTCCCCTTTGGTACAAGACAGTAACGCAAAAGAAGACTCAGAACCAAAGGATAGAAGGAAAAAATCAAGGGAAGAAAAAAATTTATTGTCCGTATCAGACCTAAAAGCTAAACAGATAAACCAGTCTCCTCAAGTGGATGACTTCTCGGTGTCTACAGTCCCTGCGGGTTCAATTCAAGAGCTAGAGGCTACGGAGCGTTCTATCGTAGAAGATTTGATACAGGCAACTGGCGACGGTAATTGTAAGCTAGCCCAAAGTAGCGAAGACAGCACAAGATGTTTTCAAGAAAATGCAAGCACACTGAATGAGACTGAGGAGGAGAAAGCTGCACGCATAATCCAAAAGGCTTTTAAACGGTATCAGGCTACAAAGCCTTGCAGCACCCGTACGGAGGCTCTCACTCCTCTGACAGTCGCGATTCCATTCACATTTAATTTAACCGCCGAGGATATGCCGGCAGAGGCTGCCCTTTTGAAGGACAAAACAATTGACTCTGAATGGAGCCAGTACTTAAGTCCTGCATCGACACCGGAGGAGCAACCAGCTAAATCTGTCGATACTTCGGGTGAAGTACAACGGCATGTAAATACCCCACTCTTAGTGGGATCTCCCTCCGTGTCTGACGCCTGGGATGAATTCTTTGGACAAGCTACTGATGCACCCAGCGTATCTGAGGAACGAATTCAAGACACTAGAAGAACTCGTCAAATTTCGGGCAGCAGTGTTAAATCAATGATTGGAGCTCCACAAGATTTTCTTGCAATGGATCCTGACGTAAATGATGCATGGAAAGCCTTTTTCAAAGACAGCCCTGAACCGCGTGAAAGGAATGAGGGTTCTACATCAGCTCAAAGAACAGACGATACTACTGTATTCCAGTTAGAGCCCCCTCCTAACATAAAGTGCCCAAAAGAAGTATCTCAAAATGTTGATATAACCCATGGATTGCCTTCGCAATGTTGGGACGATATTCTCACCACGCTCCCATCACCGGTACCTAAAGTGCTGCAACAGCCGTCTCCCGACCACATTGATGCTGTCCCGCCAACCCCCAGGAACTCTTTCATAGGTACAGCCTCGATTTCACCAAAAAACGTATGGGGTCGCGTTCTAGACGAAGAATGGCCAATTCTTGTAGAGCCGAAAGAGAGCGAACTGTTGGGTACCGCATGCGGCGATCAGCAGAAGAGCAGCGGTGACTTAATACACGATGCACAAGAAGGCTCAGTTGTGAAAACAGACTGCGCAGAGCTGGACCAATCTGGCTTCGATATGATTCAACAGCCTATTGCTACCGAATTTCAGGCAGACTCACCGAAGCAATCGAATACCGTACCTGAGGAGAGAGTTGAGGACAGTAGTCAGATCGCCAAGTCTGAAGATGTCTTGCCTCTATATACGACTACCGTACCCACCGACAAGGAAGAAAACAAAAAGAAGAAATCTAAAAAGCCAAAGGATGGTACCGAAATGGTACCGAACGGGAGAAAGAATATGCTACCTGCTTCTATTGAGCCCGAACTTATTCCTGAGACCATCTCGTCTCGAAAACAGGTCCCTAACGCTGAGCAGGTAAACATACAAGGCGACATACAGAGTGACACAAAGAGAGTCACGGGGAAGCCCGTGACTTTTATAACAGCACACAATCATGAGTCAGGTACACCACAAACAGTTTTCACACGCACTGATTTAGATAATGCAAACGTTGGCAGTAATCCCGCTGCTAGCAAAAATTGGTGGGAAATGATGCCCGATGATCTAGAGAAGCCTGAAATAATTTCTGGCAACGAGCCGCTTGCATTGATAATGGATGATCCGTTTGCCGCCGTGGCCGTAGATAACAAGCCCCGGCGAGCAAAAACTGTGGAAAGCCCACATCTCGAAACAGTACCTGAAGCTTCGAAAGAAACAACGCCAGACCACGCCGTTGCGCCTACCACAGCCGTGCCAGCCGATGACTCCATTAACGTACTTGATGCGCTTACCGATTCTGATACGATCACACATGACCATGAGGACCTTTCGCAGGTGACGGAGTATGAAGGTTGTTCTCTTCTCGATACGGATGACGCCGCGTTATCGTCCGAGAAAACGGTCGTAAAAACTGCCGCGGCCAGTGCTGAATCTGATGGCGAGAGAAAGGACGGCAAAGAGAAAAAAGGTAGAAAGAAGAAAAAAAGTGCCGAGGACGGTCGACAACCAAAACTTGTTCTTTCGAAGAAGTCTTCAGAAAAAGCAACTCCAGTCGATAGTCAAGGAGGTTCTAATGATCTTCAGCCGCCAGCAATACTTGGAGACTTAGAATCGATGGTTGAAGCGCTTGCCGATCAAATTGTGCCTGACGCTGTCGAGAGCACCGCTCAATCAATACCTAAGAACACTGCAAACGAGACAAGCAATCCCATATCAGACGCACTTACCGATCAGACAGAGCTCGACACGGACAAATGCACCGTACAGTTAAAAACTCAAGATAATGCACGTAGGATGTTAAATTCGGAGCACAAGTCGCTCGATTCCGCCCTTATAAAAATGACTGAATCAACTGAACCTGAGATCATCCCTGTAACTGTAGTCAAAGCAGCAATGAGCTTAGTTCAGGATGAAGGCGCCCAGAAGGCGGATACTAGTGAACACACAAATAAAAAATGTCGAAAGAAAAGAACCACTACAGGAAAAGAAAGAGAAGACGAGCCTGCGCTACCTATCGATGTCTTTACTTCCGGCGATATTGTTTGCCAACCGAGTGATGAAGGGAATCTCTCTCCTATTGTGAACACCGAAAGTACATCCTACGATCTCGAAACGATTCCAAAAGATGAAACCGTTTTGGATGAACGGATCATCGCTGAAGGAGACACCAGCATCGACGCTATTCCGGGACTCGTTGAAGCCCCAGAACTATTCATCGAGTCACCGACAAGCGAAGGATTCGGTGGACGCAAGATTCGCAAAGCAAAACGACGACTCGTTAGATCTTCTGAAGAAACTGCTACTCCAACACCTTTAAGTGATATCATGCCGCTCACGGACTCCTCTAGTAAAGCCAATACAAGTCAGGACGCTACGTGGGACGAATTTAGCGAAACCAACAAAGACTCTCTAGGGTCGCTTCCAGGTCAGTTTAAATTTAATATGTAATACCTATGTTTAAACAAGAGTGTAGATCATTTTTCTGGGAGGTCCTTAAAATTAAAGCATGTAAAGATTAGCGCACGAGGGAAAACATAGAAGCTTTTAAAATGGTTATCTTTTAACACGATTACACCAAGTTTCGATCACAGCTCAGCATTTTGAGCCCACATAGAGCGTACGCCTTTTTGTAGATAGGACTGATAACATGGAACATCTCTCACATTAGACAGGCACGTCCTAGGATAAATTGCTGTTTGTTCATGTTACCAATACTAGGTGAGCCGACGGAAGAGCTTCCCGAGCACAGCGTAAGCTCTGCACCAGGTTCAGCTGAGCTGGTTGAGGTTGAAACATCCGATACGCTCAGTGAGAATCAAGATCTCGCTGCCAAAAACAAGAATCTAGATGACGTACTGGAGGTCGCTCGGCAGATACTTAATCTGGACGTATCCCTGCTGCGAGCTCCATCCTCATTTCAGATATACAAACAGCGCCTCCAGGACCTCATGCTACTCATTCAACGACTAAGCAACGATTGTCCATCGAAGCAAAGTCAAGCGGACGAAGTGATTCGCCTGCTGGAGCAAGCCCAACATCAGCTCGACTCACTGGATCGATCAGGTGACGATACTGCGCGAGATTTAGAGCTACAGATGCTCCGATATATGATGACAGGCATTAATCAGGAAACGTCGGACGCTGCCGAAGGCGTCTCGGGCCCCCAAACCATGCTAGCGCCAATCGTAAGGCCGACAATAGCAGAGCCCTGGCAGAACCTGTGCGCTTTGGCCAAAAGCCTCCTTCAGCGCTCCTCAACAGATAAGGTTTCTTCTGTCGAATATCTACATCTTTTACGACTACTAATGGAGAAGATAATTTTCCTTCAGCGCAGCGTTGACGAGCAGCTTGACCATTCTGCTGCAGTCAAGGAGCAAACGCAGCTGCGTTCTCTGTTCCAGTTGTTACAAGAACAGGCGGGTCATCTTTTCCCCAAGGATTCGCAAGTGCAAGCAATGCTCGATGATACTGAATCTTCTTTACAGATGTTGGCAGCGGCCACGGAACAGCGTGCGCCGAAGCCGCGAAGGTCAAAGCCAAAACTTACCAGGGTAAGCGTGCAGAGATACGAAATTATTATCATCATTGCTAGTATTAGTTTATTGTTATTTACTAATATTACCATATTAGTGAATCAGATAAATATATGTAGAATATTTTAGAAATAGAACGGATTTTTAAATAAACATTGCATTTCTTTATTATTTAACCGATCTTTCAAGCGGCAACCAGCATTAAAGTGACTATGCACTTGAAGTAGACCTTTATTCTTATTATTAAGCAAAGACCTTTATTCTTATTATTAAGAAAACCAATCAATAAGTAACTCAAAACAAAATCAATAAATAATCAATTAAAGGCCTTTCACAGCAAAGGTAATTAGCGATGTGTGGGGAATTAATAAACATCTTGATTTACACATTACGAAATAACACCCGTCTTTAGATTCAAAATTGTGCCATGCTAAGCTAATTGTATAAATTACTCTTCATTTGACAGCAAATCTCGCAGAACACTACGGAACTGAGCAAAAATCTCAGTCATTACGCCAATCTAATGCGCACTCGGATCGATCGTGAATTCGTGGAGAACGTCCCACTGCAGGTGGCCACACTAGCTAATTTAGAAGCAGCGATTGATTATTTATCATCACTTCGGCACTCGCTGAAAACCTCCCTATACAAACTTCAGCAGTCGGCTTCCAAAAGTGAGCTCGACCTATCGCAGGCCATCGCACGCTGCATTGAAGGTGTCCAGCTTGCGGACGATAACATCTTGCGTCTACGTAATGCACAACGAATTTACGTTGACATATGGCAGGTTGCACAGGATGTGATCCCGGGAGAAGTCACATCTCTGGACGAACAACGGTTCGCTCTCTGGATACGCGAGCTCCCAACGGGCACTGTACTCGTAGAGGAAATACTGCAAGCTCTTTATAACAGACTGTGCGAACTAAGAAAATGCCGCATAGAAACGCGAAAAACCCTTAGAAACCAATTTCGGCAACAGGTCAAAGAATCCAGCGAAAGAGACATCGTTGAGCAGCTGAAGCGTGCTCAAAAGCTTCAAGAACAATTCGAAGAAAATAATACTATCCAACCCTTGCTTGAGGCGAACACTATCTTGGATGTGATTAACGTCAACGGCCGTACGTCCGATGTTAAAGATCTCGCGGGTAAACTTAAATCGAGGCAAACAGGTAAGCTCAAGCGGTTGTAGTTTTCTTTTAGAAAAAATAACGACGGGTTCAATTCAAGAGCAAGACTTGCTTTTTCTAGCTTTAGACAAAGTAGATAGTAAGCTGTTGATCTACGTGTGTCCTAACGTAGTTCCATAAATATTTTGTGGCATCGAAATATCCAAACGCTGGTGCTTTTTTAGCTTTTCAAAAATTGCGCGTCAATAAAGACAATGATTTATTTTAGTGGATTACTGGGAATGTTATTACTTTTCAGATATGTTACACAGGGTGGCTAGCGAACTGGACAAATTCGGAGACGAAATAATTGATTCGACTAAAGAGCTTCCTGCTGGTGCCTTCAGAAATCTCCGAGAACACCTTTTAAAGGACGTCCGAGATAGGCAAAGTCCATCCTACGATATACCCTGTGGATTGCAAGCAATAGACAACTGGAAGTAAGTTTTCATGCACAATATGTCTGCGATCAGTTCAAAATAAACATAAAGAAATGGTCTTTTTCGTCTTCCTCTATTTAACCGCATTAAGTGCTGTGACATTTTTCAGCCAACATTACGAAGAGGTGGCCACAAACACAACCAGCCACCGTATAGCTACGGTTCTCGATGCAGTGAACGATTCTACTAGTAGAGCATTACAGGAAGAAAGGCCCTGTCCATCTGTACTCGAGGCGAATATCCAAATTCTAATCTTCGAAGCCCAGCACGACATTCTCAACAACCTATTAGTGGTGGCCACAAACGTTATCACTGAAAACGATCCTGAACGGTTTCGAAGTCTTCGACTTCTGATTCTGGCAGTGCTACGAAAGATCGAATCTCGACTGCAAGTGACCACGCACCGTGGTCTGCAGGAACTGAATCAGCGCCTCAACGAAATTCGAATAACTGTTGATAGCCGTATTAGCGAGTTGACCCAGGAAGAAGGAGCCCTACGTGAAGCAGACGATTTCCTTCAACAGATGCAGGTGGCCATCGACGATGCTCAGATGATTCATTCGAACGTAGATGCTCTGAAGCAGGTGATGCAAAACCGACAAGGTCTCTTAACAAAACTTCGCTTGGTGAAGAACTTCCCGCAAAGAGTGGAGAATATTACGAAGAAGTAAGAAAGATCATAAATTCTGTTTGTCATTATCTATGTAAATTTAGTGACTGTCATGTACTTCAGTAGCTAACCTTAGCTTATCTTAAAAAACCTTTGCAAGCTTATCTAAGCTTGCAGAGGTTTTTTAAATATTAGAACATTAAATAGGTCTTCAAAAAATTCTAAACGTCTAACATACGCTGAACTACTAGCCCTAAGACACCTCACTCCACAAGTACAATGGACGGATCAAGTGATATCTATGTAAACTTTTATAGCCTTTTTTGGAAGGCGCTCGTTTTACTTACACATTTAACACACACTGCTTCTAGGTTTATTCAATATAGGCCCTGATGAAGGCAATTGTTGTATGTATTATTTGTTAATTTGTAGAATACGATGCAAACGAAGTGTTACTAAACACCCGCTATTATTAAGCAGCCATCGTTTCATGTACAAATCGTGCTGAGTGAGAGAAATGCACGCTTTGCTATTTGTCGTTAGCCGATCAACGTGATATCAGCGCATTTCATATAAACGACAACAGACGCCGTCCATATTTGTCTCTAACTGCATGACATCGTATACTGTATTACAAAGTATTCTCGAAGAATCACTCAGTCTCGCAGTTGTTTATTCCTTGTTTGATTATATCGCTTTACCGTCAGCATAGAAGCATAGATATGATTACATCGGATTATTCGACCAGCAAGTGAGCCGGCCAACACCGTTAAGTGTTGAGGGTAACCTCACCACTCTCTACATTTACAATCCGTACTTAGTCGTATCACAAAGTGAAAAGAGTGCCACTCCGTCCACGCATCGCGTCTTCTCTTCGTCTGCCCCCGTCACCAGAAACGCACGATGTGTTCATCTGGCTGAGATCTTAGCATTAGCTCAATTTACAAGGGAATCTCTAATAAAAGCACGAACACTATTTCAGTTGGAAGATTTAGATGAATGTAGTTGTCAAGTAAAGTAAACACTACTAATGAAGCAGGCTACAAAGTTTATGTACGTTCACTCGGAATCTCGAAAAGGCCAATACTCCCGGTACTGCGGATACAATGAAATACCTACGGATAGAATTTTGTGTTCAGACTTTATCAAGCAAGCATGCACAACTTCGAAAAAACGTTCCGAAAAGTGTACGAATGAAGCTCGTTGAACAAAATTGGTTGTCACTTAATGAATGTCACAAATTCGTAACAGAAACTACAAAGACAAACTTGCTTAGAAGCAAGAAGGTTTTGAGCTCCTTCGTCAGCGTTCCGTCTGATGAAAGGCTGGCCTAAGCTAATTCAAAAACCTATACTTCGATACAGGTTAAGTATATGTGTCGTTGGCAAAGCTTGGAGCAGCGACTCCGAACCTGTTGCGACCAGAGGCTTGACCGTCCAAGATACTACCGCCATTTATAAATTAGTAGCTGTACATATTCACTAGATAACTGTTATTATTATTAAGTTATTAAGTATGAAACGGATACTGTACTGTGCAATAGTTCAGAACAAATCAATTCACTATGATCAAATGTAGTGCTGTTACTATTGATATTCATGGGTTTTTTTTCTCGAACGCACTGGCACCGATAATCACTCGATTACAAAGTTAAAACTTAGATAATTAAATGTTCTACTCAATGCAGATATTGACCCGGTGGTATCTACCTTTGCTTTTTTTTCTAAAAAACATTGGTTACAATTCAGAATAAGCTCATAATCATAAACCTAAATGGGAAGTTCATCTAAAAAATATCTACAAAATTCGCACATCCGCTGCCCAGTTCAACATATTGTAGTGATTTTATCATTTATCCCGACAGATACCTTTCTGTATACGCAGTGACGCGCCTGAATCTTAATTGAATGTTGCTGGCCCTAGCATGAACTGTGCGTAGGTTATTAAGGATACAGGCCTTAAAAACGACCTGAGTTACTCATTCAAGGAAACTAAACATTAACTTCAAAATCTGTGTCTGTGTAAAATTATTATATACTTACAACGAACGGACTAAGCACCCGATGTATTACACTACATAACTTATGGCATTGTCAGACAAGCGCAAAATTGAATGCAAGAACACTGAGCAGGGAAAATTAGTCGTGAAAAGTTTATCCTTTATTTATTGAGAAAAGATTTTTTATTTGTTTATAAGAAAAAGACATCTGTATCAAAGTATAAATGTTCTATCCCAAAGGCTAAAATGTAAATTAGACCGACTTCGTCGTATGAGGTGGTGGTAATATTCGTTGCAACAACCCCCTTTTTTAGCTACTTATGGATTATAATTAACGTCAAAACGTAACATGCTCTTACGAGTTCATCTTACGAGTCATCACGAGTTAGCTTTAACACATACATGCGCTCAGAGAGCCTATTTCCGTTCAGTTTATAGACTATCATTAGGTTACGCCTGGGCTTAGGTTGTATTCCCTGGAATTTTGTTAGAGGTTTGTTACGTATTGATAATATTTAGCCTTCTGCCTTTAGACAGTGAACGATGTTGTAGGTTACGCTGTTAAGGTCATGTTTAACTTCAAACAAACAAGTACGAAAGTCTATTTTTTTTCTATGTTTATTCAGATGGCAGGAGACCGCGGAGCGACTTACTGCGGTCGAGGACTTCCAGAAAAAGCAGCAAAGAATCAGAAATGCTCAAGAGCAGATTGTTCTTGGGGAGAACCCAATTGATCTCTATCGTCGATTGGATCCTGAACTTAGGGATGCTCTCGGAGAGGTCGCACTTCCCGGTCAGCTCACTTACGATTTCGATTCCACATATGTTCTTCAAACGCTAGACGACACTGAGAGAGCGCTCAAACAGCCAAACAAAAGTGATTTGGTCCAGCAAAGAAAGCTGCAAAGGTTTGTGTCAAGAGAGGCACTCGCGTCTATCTCACCTATAGCTTAATACTTAAATTGTTCTTTTTTTTCTTGGTAAGGTTTGCCCTTGTTCTGTTCCATGGCCGACAGGAAATATATACACCAGTTTAAATATGAACTATCAAAAAACCGAAAAAGCAGCCTCTTTTAATATTACATTTTCTACGCAAACATTGATACGGTAAAGTGACAGCTTGGTGATATGAAGACTGATATTGTCACATTCTGCTGTACGTTTATACAGATGCCTGAAAGAGATGCTAAAAGCAAGTGATTGCTTAAAAACCCAGTCGAATCAGTGTGAGCTGCGACGAAGGTGGCACGATGACTTTACACGGCTCATCGAAGCGCTCTGCCAACTCGAAACGGCTATTGCTACCCACGAGGACAAGTCGTCTCTCGTTAACCAGTTGCTTGCCTGCACCAGCGAATCAGGCCGTCTCTTGAGCTTGTCGCCCAACCCTGAAAAAAGACGGTCACAAGCCGCTACTTTACGTGAATATGCTATCCTCATTCGAAACAAGCTAATAGCCGCTCGGGATAAGTTATCGCTCGAGTTCCAAATAGAACTAGAACAGACTCTAGCTCAAATTGAAGTGACGCTCGAGAAATTTTCTGAGGAAGACGATCTCTTCGGAACCACCCGGTATAATATTGAGACGCTCCACTCCCTTGTCACAAAGTTGGCATCTGACACTTTGAAGCTACTTTCAGGTCTAGCGGTGTGCGACGCGGGTACCGTGTGTGATCTGTTTCAACAAGCTGAAATCGAGCAACAGATAAAAGCCATTCAGGACGCTCACCAAGGTATTAGGGCCAATCTGCCATTACTGGCTGAAGAGCAATTAATCGATAGCGAGACCAATCTGGCCATGCTTAATATTAATAACATCATTGACGCTGCCAATGAAGTCCTAAAGCGGAGGCCAAACACCGAGTTAGCTGTCCAGGCAGACGAACTACCGCGGCCAGCTTTTAACACTATCGTTGTGGATCAACAAACAGCCTTCGAGTTCTTGCAGGAAAATCATGGGCAGGTTGCTTCTGAAATAGTCACCATTCAAGATAAGCCAGTAGACGAATTTTTCTACGACCTCAACGAGCACATTGTACCAGTTTCCGAAGCCAATCTACTGCAGGACGAACTTTGTGCCAAACTGCCGGCCATTGCTTCGAAGTCCGTAAAGCTCGTAGAGGAGAATGAGAAGAAGTTGGACGAACTACAGAAGAGACTCCAGCAAGTCCTCATCCTCAGATGTGACCTGCTGGCCTCGCTCGAGGCGTTTAATCAGAACATGGACGATGTAAAAGCGCAACTTGACAGACCGTTCACATTCAGCGATCTTAACCAACTGGAAAAGTTCATGGAGAATCTCGAGAAGCAAAAACCAAATAAGCACCTTACAGAAGGATACGCGGCGCTTGAACGAAGCTTTAACGAGCTCCTCAAATACTATCATGATCTAATAACATCAGAAACCGAAGAATCTATTAAGCAACAGCTCACGGAATGTCGCAAACGGATCGACGTCATCTGCAAACTTTATAAGACAAGGGTAAGCTTCAACTGTATAGCGCGTTAAAAGCTTTTATTTACCGTAATTAGTATTTGAAATTAAAATTCGCGTCAACAGAAGTCGTATATTTAAATGTGATACACTCGAAGCACAAAATTATTTTATTGGTTTTCTATGTGACTCAAGCGTATATAAAAAAAAAACAACAAAACTTAAATATATGATTTAATATATGCAATGCAGTTTCTTCTATTTTTGATTTTTAAGTTATTCAACATAGTTCGTTATATTTGGTTAAGAGCGGCAAATACTCTCTCTTCTGTCGGCCGATAGGTCAAGCAACTACGCTCAATTCGAATTGGATGGGGCCAGCTGCGTACTAACCTCGCACTGGCCGAAGAATCCCTGCTCGATATCGAGCGAGATCTTACGCTTGTTCACTCAACAACTACTGACGAACTGGCTTACGTACAAACCATCAAAGAGAACCTTGAGGCCCGCATTATCGAGCAACACATGCGGGTAAATCAGCTTCATTTGAAGCTTACGAATAGCGGTCTCGTCAATGACGAGCTATTTGTCCGCGTTAAAAAACTAAATATTAAATCAAACAGACTCAATGCCAGTTGCGCCGAGAGGGCAACCCGCGCCGCTGAAGCAGTATCGCACTGGAGCAAGTTCGAGCTCGATAAACAAAACGTCATGGTCGGGCTGACGGAAGTTGATATCCAGATGACAAAGATGGCCACGGGAAAACTACCGCTGTCCGATACAAATCTTGAAGACGTTGGTTTCCGACTTCAGGCAACTGAGCGTCAACTTCAACAGCTGGAGGAGCAAGCTAGTAAGCTAAGAGGTCGGTCATTTCGAATGTCGGTCGTTTATTTAGGAAAAAAACTGGGGCCTAAGTGTGTCGCAGTTTAGTAGATTGGTGGCATTATGCCGAAAATCCAGCTAGTCATAGTTATTAATGGTGCTAGTTACGTGAAGTGATGACAACGAGATAGATTTTTTAAATGACGACTTTAGGCTATCCCTTCAATTAGCTATTTTTATTAATTTATGATAGGACTGAGAGATCGATGTCCTCTTTCAGTGCGATCTAAACGAAGGGATTCACTTGAATCGGTCGAATCCCTCGAAGCACCCTTTTAGGAAACGGAGGCGTAAGTAGGCTCCGAAATAACCTTGTTTGTGTCCTGTTCTCTACTCAACCAATCGTCTAACACGCCTGCTTGTTCTGACATGTAATTCTCATTTTATTACAGCCGCTGTTCGTTGTTTCGTATTGTTTTTCTGCTCGTTTCGTATTGTTTTCGTTGTCATCACGATCGCATGAGCTGCTAAGTGAATGTGACTAACACCCTAATGACAAATGAATCATATCTTTCAGGCGACACCATCGACGAGCTCGTGTTTAGCCGGTCCGAACTAGACCTGGATGTATTACACAGTCACCATAAGGAACTGTTGGCAAACGTCGATCGACTACGTGGCCGTTTGCCCGCACAGCAGTTCCGTCTTGATCCCACCGTTGTTCAGTTGATGACATCTAGCAGCAATAGGCAGTTACTCGACCAGCTGTCGCTCGACAGCTCGAGCATTAGGCCATGTGCGAGAGTCCATGAAGACGACAACACAAACGATGCGGCAGCGACGTCGTCGCCAGAAATTCGCAGTCCTGCGACACTGTTACAGGAAATCCAGCAGCTAAAGGCGAAGTCCGAAGCGATTCGTGGTTCGCCTAACTATATTGGACAGCGCATCACGGAGTTCAGTGCACTGCTTCTCCAATGTGGTGATATCAAATGCAAAATCGATACTGCAATTGATGAAGAGATCCGCGATGCGTACGAGTCATTCGTGGCCACAACATTGTCTGAGACGCAAGACGAGCTGCAGGCGACGTTGGTTGAGGCAGCTCATCTCGACGAGACAGTCGGTATGTGTTCGTGGCTTGCTAAATGCTCACCTATGTAACCTATGTAATAAGACCCTATTTATAGGTACTCGAACCATTCCAAAAGGTATTAAGACATACATCTGTACCGTTGTGACGCTTAATGAAGGATAGTATTCTTTGCGTTATCAAAACAAAGCAACTATTCACGACGTTAGTGATCTTCCCGACGTTAGTGAGACAAAATAAAATATAGGCAAAAAAGGCCTGCATTACAGGTACAGGCTCTCGCCTAATTAAAATGGTTTCCTCTAACTTGAAAAGTGTTCATTTACACAACAAGTGTGCAACAATCCGAAAGTAAGCTATTTAGTTTCATTGCACTCACCTACCGGGTGTGATTGGAGTCGACGAAAAGGTATGGACGTCTTTTTTTTAATCGCACTGTGATCAGATGAATTCAGGGCATTAGACATAAGCCAATGGCCAATAAGCCGTTGCGTATATCACGCTGCTTCTACGGCACAGGTAGCTCAGTATAACACATCTGACCCATTGTGAAGCGTTCTTTATTTTAGAACGCATTGGCCTTCGCGGAGAGTTATGTTGGTAGTAATATCAAACGGACGACGATCTCGTGATCTGCCCACCCACAAAAGAGAATCAACTGCTCTCTCAAAGGGCACTAATTTCGAATATTCTATGTGGTTCATTAATTCAGAAAGCCATGTCGAAGCGCTGTGACGGCGCTTTCGCCGTCCAAAGTGCTTAACTTGATTAAACATCTATGCAGATCGTTCGAGGTGTCGGCCACTACCTGCAATTTCGAAGTTTAATTACATACAATAGAAAATTCGAAAAGGTTACTCAGATTTCAAGGTGACCGTAGGGCATGTCATGTGGCATAATCAGTAGAACAATGAAAAAAAGTGGTGTTGCTGGAGTCGCAACTCAGTACCTTACAACGCCTAAATGTAGTTAAGGCAGACGTAGGCGCAGCCAAAGATGCGTTGTAGTTCGTCATTTTCGGGTTCTTTTTTATTTGTGACGAGAGGCGTTGATATATAGCAGTAAAAGGAGGAAACTTTGATCACTCATTCCTGTCTGTGTTCCGATTTACCATGCCATTTAGCTAATGTTCCATGCTTTGTATGAAATGTACTCTCTCTGAAACTCTGTATTTCTTGTTGTATTGTTTTTCGTTCGCGCATCGATAGAACAACTGTCTGACTGGTTAACGGCAGCCGAAAATCGGCTAGTCTCAGCCGAGACCGACGATGGAAAATTGGCGGAATTAGTGACCACCCGTGATGATCTCGAACAGGCCCGACCGCTAGTCTACGCACTTCAGCAGGCTGAATCGTTCGGTCCTTCTCTGCACGATTCGATTGAGTTGGTGGCCCAACAGATGGATCGCCTTCTTTCACTGTGTTCCTTGCATGGACTTCAGGTACGACTAATCCAATAAGGTGTTAAAGTTAGATGCTATAATATCAAAGCATTGAAATTTTTCACAGTACTGCTAATTCAGTCACAGTGGATGAAATCAGTTAGAGACTATACAACTGACTACCTATCTAACAGGATATACTAGTATCGCAGCTTAGAAGTATTGTTCACGTTATCATGATAAGCTTTAGCCGATGTTATCGAATTTGATTTGTTCACCTTTGTTTTAGCAGTAACGATACACATATATACGTGATATATGCACGTTAATCACACAGTACCCCACAAGATCTGATACAGTGAATAGCTCCGACTGAAAATAGTGTTTTTTTTTTCTGTACGCCTGCTCCCAGGCGTCTCATGAGGTATCGCCAGCTGGCTCAGTAGAAGATTTTCTCCCACTGAAGGAGCCTGTGGAAACGCGTTGGCAATGGTTTGTGCGCCGTGTGATGCGAATCTCTCTCCCGATCCAGGCGCTCCTCTTGTTACTTCTTGGCGCCGCCAGTCTCCTGCCAATCAGTGAGGACGACTTTAGCTGTGTGTTCGCCAACAGCTTCGCAAGATCGATGAACCCTATGCTCAAGTTCCCTGCCGGGCCCCCGCCGGTTTAAGCGCAAAGGAAAAAAGCTTGTACTTCTAGCTCCGGTTAAAGAAAGAAAATACGTAAAGCAGTAAGTACATGTGTGGATTAGGTCGGTGAGGGGAAACCTTTTTCCCTTAGTCATCGACTGCCAGCAGTACCCGTCGAAATTTCGGCGTTTATCAGCGGAATTAGTCGATCATTATTGCTTCCGTCCAAGTTTATATGAATCAATTTCCACGAATGAACGAATTGTTGCATTAAGTTGCACACACTCGACAGAAGACAAGGCAGAGTGCTAAAAGATAGGAAGATTTGCGGAATGCCACTCGCGCACGACGGGAGACACCGGCATGCACTGGCTATTGATAATAGTCATTACTACGTGTGGCTAGTATTGAGGTCATAAGCAAGTGATTGCTGAGCGCGCTGATTTGTCATGCGCAGCTCTGTGCTCCGCCGATAATCCTCTTTCGATATCGACCCTATAGAAGCTCTGGTGAATTCGCATTTGCATCATTGAAAATTTTTTCAAAGGAGGAGACAAAACACTATCTTGTTAACAATGATATATGACGGAACACATAAGGAGACAGACGGCTTCGGCAGGAAGAACGTACCGTGATCAGGGATGAACACTAACCACAGAAAAACGTCTGCGCTATACGCTTATTATGAGCAGCAACCTTAAGAGTGAAAAAATTAGGCAAACGTCGCGTTTGGGCCATAGAGACAAACGGGTCTCAAAAGCAATTAGTTGCGATTGTTGGTGATGCCTGAGCATGTTCGTGAGGCTGTGCATGCTATTCAGATGTTCAACCAAGTACGGTGTGCACAAACTGCACCGTATTTATTAAAAGAGCACACAGCCGCAGTCACGATTTAGTATTTATAGTCGTGTTTATCGGCAATGAGGATCTAATTAACCGGCTAGAACGGTCGTCGGGCTTCAGTGCTTTACGTATTTACCATACCATTTAAGGCTGAGCGAGTGAAATAAAATATGGATTAACGTTATTCAACAAGCAGCACACGTAGAAACAGATATAAGGGCAAACATGCAAATCTGCCTTTATCAGCAAACACATATTAACACCCACAGAAATCAACAGGAAGGACCCATCAGAAAGAATAATGCTATTGCGGGTCTGGCACATACAGCCAGACATACTTTTGTCTAATTCTTGGACACACACAAACAGAATACAGCCAGAAAGCGGATCGACAGAGACCCTCATTGTACATTTTTTTAGTTTCGTATGGTACTCCTACCGTGAAAATAAAAATCATTGCAATGATTGGATCCGTTCTTCATAATTAACAGTTATCTACCCAGTAAACAAGCGATCAATTAGACATTTGGTGACGATCAATTTCAGCTCGATAATAACAAACGAAAGATGAAGAAGTATTAAATAATATCGCATTGCTACAAAGACTCGACAAGTTTGTTCCTGATATCCTGTTCATACTACCCATTGTTTTGGTCATCATTGCCGGTGTATTCTTTGCGTTGTTTTTTTTGCGCCAACCTAACAACCGAAAATACATTGACTAGTATAATAGATAGTGGATTTATTGGATAGGTAGCCGGTAAATATGGAGAACGGACCCAATTTGCAACCATTTTTATTTATTCGGTAGGAGTACTACACAGAAAAAACAAATTTAATTGAAAATGAAGATCATTGTTAATTTATTGCTCGTCAGTTACGCATTCGCTTTTGAAAGACTGTCATTAAAATGGCTCGCTACAGAAAATATTGGCAAGGATAAAAGGTCCTCAGAGGGGTGAGATCTTTTCGGAGTCCGTGTTTCCCCTTGGGACGCTGGAAACATCTCGCATCCTGAAAAGCCCTTTTTGCGGGAAATATTTTTCCTTCCACCTTTTCAATGAAACAATAAATTAATCATAAGTTTCTACACATGTCCCTTGTTATTCGGATATAATGATAGGACGAGAGCGTTCCAAACGTAATTTATAACTACTTTCAATAAATAGTACGTAATAAAAACCTGCGTGGGTATGAAACACTGCTATTGGATATCGAGAGAGACCGTACGAGACCGTCAGGTCTAGCAAGTACATATGATTGTGATCCCTTAGTTTGGTAATTTTTGAGATCTTTGCTCCGGTGATGGCAAATGTCGTGTGAGTACGCTGTGTAGATGCAAGACCCAAGGGACGATGCCTTGCAGCAACTATGCTACATAGAAGCTCTACATAGAAGAGGAAAGGCTACACAAAACCCTTCTCTCTCAACTCCCTATTGGACCCCACCCCGCCTCCTCAAATGCGCAACCATTACTTAGTTACCGAAACCTGCTTATTATTAATCGTTAAAAATTATAGAGGTAAGGTAGATTTAATAAACAGAAACAAATTCCCTTAAGGGCGAGACTTGTGTTTTTAATATTAACTTATTAGAACTAATAGCTAATGTGGAGTTGGCTAGTTTAGATGTCCCGAAATAGGTCAGTTTACTGTTGATACATAACGGGTATTCCGTTGCATCAACAAAACTTTTTGTAGCAGTTATTTTGCTTTTAAGTTGCAAGAGACACCGCCTCTTCAAAAACAGATTTTTGATTTCTTGCAACTCAAAAATAATTTGCACAACTGCGAAAATCTCGTCGAGCAAAGCCTAACAATAGACATGCAGTTGCCTAGATAAAAACAAAGCCACAACAGTCAATACAGTATCTATCATACACTATTCTATTCCGTGCACTTATACAACCAACGGTTAAAAAAACACCGTTATTAAATCCCTTTCAAGTATATTGTCTCCTACCAAATATCCAAGGTTTTTGTAGAAGTTATATTTCTTGAGCTGATACCCCTCGTTAAGAAACGTTACTTCGTGGCAATTCATTGAACCGGTTTCCAACATTCTTAAGTAAGGCTGCTTTCTTCACGATTGTCGGCTTGGCATGGACGACCGTATCTCACGGGAGCATATTGACCGCGGGTGACTTACATCAGTTTTGAAACGTACTTAGGATTTAGAGGTCTATCACGCAAATCTTTCCATGATCCTCTTCATTAAAATGCTTTTTTTTTTTTAATTTATTATTAGACGAATGATAGTTGTGCAAATGTAAAAGTGTAGAATAGCCTAAAATAGAAAAAAAAACTAGTTAAAAACAGTAGCTTACTGTTATCGGTATGACAAACATAGAAATTTTAAAACGTTTAATTTAAGTATTCAAATTTAGCCGTAAACGGTTGGGCTGTGAAGGGTACATGGCCTTAAATAAAGGTTAAATTTTTATCAAATTAACTACAGTCAAGCTGTTTTTGGTTATAACAAAAATCGTTTATAAAATTGACCAAAAGTTATTGCACTCCTTGGCATTCTTGCTCATCAGTTAGATGTTAATTGTAAAGGAAGAGCTCATATGTAACCTTCTAAAGCCACCCCAAATGCCCTATACAGTGTCGTTACAGTATTTGTTATTGTTGTTGTTGTTATGCGCTCTTTTCAGTTTATTACAGCATTTTTATCAGCTATCACAATTACAACAACAAAGCAGCAAATGCGATGCCAACTAAGTAACATAAAAAAAAAAAATATATTTAGATTTATCTTCTAAGAATTCTGCACGTTCCTTACCTGAAGTTTTCATCCAATTTTTAAGCTAGATAAGCAGGATTAAATTCGTGCGATTATTTAGACTCAGATACATGAAAACATAATTAACTTCAATCGAAGGTCTAAGATCTGAGTTAATAACAGATAAAGTAAAGCACACAGGTGCATTAGGCTTAGATACGACCGTTTTTACATTTTATATAATAGTGAAATAGAAGCAACGGCTATGATTGTAGAAGTCTAGAAAAAGATCGATTAATTCACCCAATGGCCGAAACCAGGTGTCTTCTATTTGAAACTTGATATAGTACCATTATTAATGATCTGTTATATTTAACTTTGGTGCATGCAGTAGTTAACAGTATTCTAGATTCGTACTTACATGCGAGTCATTAATTTCTGCCAAACTGTTAAATATCTACACACACATGCACAAAAACGCACGAGTTCTCGCGTTGCTCAAGCGGTAGGTAAGTATGAAAAGCTGGCAAAGGTGGCGCAGCGGTATTTCTAGCAGACTGCGTTTTATTGCCAAGTAAATAGAACTGTAACAAAAATAATAGCAAAGCACAATAAAAAAAATAATGAACAGTATAAGTCGTATAAAGGATTGTATAGCACATAGTACCACTTGTTTTATTTGTAGCCCGGCAGTTTGGCTACGCAGAAAGAATCATCAAATAAGTGTCACATTTGAGGGACGTTGTGACATTGTTACATCATAACGTTTACACCTATTCAATTTCTGTCCTGTTAACATACTCCATAAATTTTTTTGGCAGAATTCTCTGACCGAGTTAAGTGAGCGAATTTTGCGGCGTGCATTTTCATTACAGAAATATACATTAGTTTCTACTGAAAGTTAATGTACATTAAATGGTACGTCATGTAAAATGCCGGATTTTTTTACAACAGTCGTGATCGCCGGAACCAGCCTTTAATTTTTCTCTTTCTCGACATTTTGAAAACAGACGATCTTTTTCGTTCTAACCATGTGTAGACTAAACATGTTTCGTGTCCGTTTTATGCATAGGAACCACTTGTCTGTTCAGTGTCCAATTATACTCAGTTCACTTCGGTGGTTTAAATGGTAATTGTCACATTCTGTTCGGAAATCTGCTCTTTACAATACTCACAGTAGAATTGTGCTGATGTTGCTTCTGTAACTCTTCTGATTTTAATTGAATTTGACATTAGGTTCATTCAAAGCAAAGTTGGTGGTGTCCTCAGATGAATTAGGCTTTGTGAATTGGTGGGCCACTATCAGCATTTGCTTGGCCTTTCTTTTTGATATTTTTGCGCAGTTTCTATTTCAACACTTGAATGGTTGATTTCTATACTTTGTCGAAAAATCATGATATGCTCCGCGTATACTCGGATTTACTTGCGAAGCTTACGAGTGTACCCCGTTCTGTCGCGATTGCTGTTCCCCTCGATTTGGCGAAAACATTAACTGATACACCACTTCACAGGTTTAGCATGAACATCCATACAATTCTGTCTATCTTCAGCCGACCGCCCAGCCCCAGGGACTATTTTCGCTAACACGTTCAATTTCCTCTGTTAAACGGGCTGTACCGCGTTACTCTAAGGGTTAATGTGCGCAATTTCGATGTTAAGTTCCTATAAAGTTCAAGTAATGTGACCAAAGTTCAAACTTTCGATTGAGAAATCCTATTATAGGTAAGATATTCGTCTTTCGTAGATGGAAAAAAATCAGCGTAATGAACGTTTTGTGTTACTGAAAAAACTTTAATGGAAAAGATAAAGGTATGGCGTGTTCTCTCACCGCTTAGGATTTTTCCGCATCGCTTTGAGTCCACTTTTTTGAGTGAGATAAGAGACACAAAAAAAGCGCAAAATATTCGGGTGGTAACAACGTGAATGATAATAGGTTCGTTAAACCGTAACTTCACTAATATCATATCCTTATTATTAGTATAATTATCCAGCTTAAGCATTATTTATATTTCATAATAATAAATATATTTCATAGATACATAATTCATATTGAAGTTTAACCAGTGTGAAAATAGTAACGACCCCCCGACTATAAAACAAGTTAATGACGATGGTCGTAACCGTAAGAAGGCCATCATCTGCAGCCATAACTACTGAAACGAGTAGCGCATCTTGCATGTCTCTTCATAAGAGGCACAGGCATCGAGGGTCTATCTTTCACTCATGCAGTAGACCGGATAGTTAGCGAACGATGGAAATAAACAGCGTTTAATACTTCACGTAGGGGCTAAAACTTTGCAATGTAGGCCAACTTTTCGGGGATTTCAGCAGAGGATTAAAAGGGATAAAAGCTCAATTATACGGTGGGCCTTTTCCTGGATAACCCTCGTAGTAACACCTCATGGTTCAAATTCAAAGACATCCAATATACAGGTCAACCGGGGGCTAAAAAACTTTATCAAGGCTTAACGAGGATTACACGGTGGGTAATTATCTCCCAGTTCATTTAGCATAATATTAAAAAAACATGCCATACTTTCCGATTTATGTTATTAAAAAGAAATTCATTAACGGTTTAATACTTAAGTAATTATCCAACAACAAAAATGCCCAAGGCTATGTCTCAATTGACACAAAGAAATTATACTCTGTTGGTCACCCAACAAGTAGATCGTATCTTTTATTTCAGTCACTAGCGATCTTGTGCTAATTCGTCAACCATAGGGCTAGTTATCACTGCATCCATCGAAATTAATACAATCCAAGCCAAGTTGTGTTATGTCTTTAGGTATCAATTCACTACAAATTGCACTTACTTATGCAATTATGAGCGAATGATGCAATAAATACTACTTTAATGCCTTCTGAAACCTTGGCATTAATACACGAAATCAATGTCGAATATGGCTATATTTATCGATAGTACTGCCTTATAAACAGGATACTGTGTGTCACGTTCGGTGTTTATTATTGCGTTAACAGGTGTTAATCTGTTCAACAAATCAATTGAGACTAAAATAAGATACAACGAGGTTTATCGCGCGTAACTCAACCCTGCAGAGTCAAACAGCAAACGGTCGGACATTTGCAAAATTTCGGTGACCTTTTTGCCTTAATCAGATAATGTTAATTTACTACCAAGATGCCTTAAGAACCAGATTGCTAAAAGTGATCGATCGAAAAAAGAAAGTAAGAAGATATGACAACTATGGACAATTTAGTCAATCCTTCTTTGAAAGTCTAACGCGCACAACAAAACCTTCTGCATCTCCTTCAAATCCAGCTATTTATTTATGTTCTTTTTGCTTTGAAACTTCTTTGAAAAATAAACATCGTAATCCTTTTGTCCTACAGAGAGTCTTTTTTTACACCAGATTTCACCATAAATTGGTTATTCCAAGTTCAATTAAATTGAGTCCTTAAATGGGCGATCATATGTAATAGAGACGAGATTTATTCGCTTTTCGAACACTCATTTAGCTCACCGTAGAACAATGAAAAAGTAAAATACGATTAATTTGAATAAAACTTTCTGACGATCCCGAAACCCCGGAGAATAAGGCGGTGTTGTTTTACCTGTACGCGCGGGCCACAAACTAGTAAGGACTAGTTAGAAACTAGCGTAATTAACCTAAATCTAATTATCAAATTCTGAGACGGTCTTAAGTGCTCTCGTCAGATACGTGCATTGAACAATGTCATGAAGGATGTGATTTCCATCAACATTTTAGTTTTGGCTTTGTCGTTAACTGTTCATGTCAATTCACATAAATAGGCATGATATTCTTGAATACGCCTGAGACCTGAATATAGCAAACTCAACTCATATTGTACCGGCACAACCGTGAGCTGATGATGTATAGAACAATGATTAATAGAGTATCATTGTTAAGATTCCTGTTTATATATATTTTTATGTACATATCTGGACATAAAAAAAAAACAAATTGAATGAGCGGTAAGTAAAAAGCCCCTTGTGCACCTTTAACCTCACCTAAGGCCTAATAGACCAACGTGCCAATAACAACAATCGCATTTCTCCTCCGTACCTCCAACGATGTACGTTGTATTGAAAATTATTCCGTTCGTTTGCGGCCCGTATCTGCCACCATCAACGAACAGCGACCGAGCTAGACCCTTCCCCCTCAATACCTCAATTTCGTGGTTTGAAAATTACCGTCTTTATTAAAAATAGCGATTTCATGCGATTAGCGCAGTATTTCATTTAAGAACCACTTTTATGTCAACCTCAAACATATTTAATTCCTGGCATTCTCCAAACCAAGGCGGGTTTTGTAAATCAAATTATAAGCTCCGAAAGTATGATTTAAAAAATAAGTCACCCTATATTTAACGCAGCTTGAATCTTCAATTAATACTCCGCCCTTACGTTGATCACCCTTGCGGTTAATCTTTCCCATAGGCCAACAAAGAGTAAGCAAACAAGTCGGAACTTTCAAGAAGCCTGCGCTTCATTAATAATCATATTTCCACTTGGTTTGATATCGGAGTGTCAGTTTTGAAAGTCTATTCAACAAAGTTGCTCTGCAACTCGATTTTGCACTATCTAAATGACGAGATCAAAAGCGCATGTTAGTGTACAATCAAGAATTTATTTTTCACCGCTTACATGAATTAAAGCGGTGTCCTCTTACCGGCCTCCGTCGACGTTTTATGTACAATCCGCCGCATTTCGCCCATTTTCTTTCTTTCTGTCGCTTCCAATCGTTCAATGTACTATTGAACCTGTATCCCACTTACCCGACTTTTTATTATTAGAAAGTACTTAAGTTCCCCTATTCAGAACATGGTAGTAGCTGTTGTTGTCGCAATATGGCTAAACACTGAACATTTTCGTCTGTAGTTTATGTATAATAATAAGAATGATAGTAATAATAGCTGGTAATATTCTAAAGTGGCACTTTCAACATCACCCTTCATATATATATGTTGAAAAGCATGAAAGTGCGACTTTAGCATATTTAGTATTTCCTCCCCCTCTCTAACCAAGTTCTGCAAGTGGGAGAAAATAATACCTAGCAGAAACTCAGAGAGTTGACCACTGACTTTCATCATTCATACAACATTTCCCTAGATCTCATTCGCACACAATCGCATTCCGCACGTTTTTATTTTTACTCAGTTACGCTGTTCTGAGCTACTATCATGCATTTTTTTCATCTCTTTTCTTCATTTAAGCACAAGTTTCTATTCAGACTTAGTGAAATGATTATGGAGTCATGAAGTAGAGCCACAGGCGAAATAGGTAATGTTATACCAATACATATATATAAATACGCTTCTAAACCAACACCCCCCTCCACGCTTTGATGCCTGGGCGGTGATTCTATCCAATTAGTAAACCCAGCGCAGTCCTTAGATTTTTGAACGCAGCGATAAATAGTTGCACCTAGTAACGCATTCTCCAAAAGCGTTTGGTAGGTGGGTTTTCACCGCGCTTCCTGCACTATTATCTTTTGCATTATATATTTTTCATGTCAAGCCGAAGCTCGGGTGTTGCACGCATGCGCAGTTTTTCAATAGGGATATTTTTGGTACGTCTTCCATATAAACAGATAACTAATGGCTGATAATGAATTCTTACACGGTTAAGCGGCCAGAGGAGTTTTGTTATTGATTTGCAACTGCAATGACAGAACTTATGATGCTAACCACGACAACTACACGGATGACCCACATGAAGCACATGTAAATGGTTCTAACCGATTTTAAGCCTGTAAAATGACTAAATAGGATTGGAAAAACTATAGGAATCTCTAGAAGTAATCATCGGACGCATCTCGATCAACACAACAGATAAGTAGAGAATCTAGCTAAAGCTGTTGATAATAATATCGGCATAGCAACAAGTTGAAATTGGAGTACTACAATTTCTTCTTCTCCTCCTCTTTTTTCTCCTTTTACAATTTCCTGCTACAGTTTAGTAAACTTAGCAAAAGACATAGTGCTTATGGTGATATTCAGTAACGCATTCCCAGTTTCCAATGCGATTGTCTATCGCTGCGTTCAGAAATGTGTGTAGACTGCGCTGGGTTTACTGATCAGAAAATCGGTGAAACCCAGGTCCAGGTATGGAAGCATAAGGGTACAATAGCTTGGAAGTGTATGGATATGCTTGTGTTGTATGAAATAGGGATAGTATGTATTGATCTAACATACTTTCTCTATTTCGCCTGCATCTATTTCATGACTATATCACTCTACTAAGTCCAAAAAAAGATTTATACTCAACCCTCATTGAGTTAAAAGAATAGAAAAGTTTTTTTACCACTAGCAGAAGTAAGCAGAGTATGTATATATATATTACAACAACGCCCATATATATATAAATATAATATATGTATAATATATGGGCGTTGTCGTAAGGCACGAAAGTACGTCTTTAGAATAATATAAGCTCATTATTATTACACATAAAATATAGATGAATATGTTTAGTGTTTAGCTGTAATGCGACAACAACTATTACTGTGTTCTGAGTAGGGAAACTAATTTTATACTCTTTCTTCTTATTTTTAAAAATACGGAAGGAAAAGTAAGGTGACTGGGACACAGGTTCAATAGTCTATTAAAACGATCGGGTGCGAGAGAAAGGGGAAAAATTTGCGAAATATAGCAGACTGTAAATAAAACGTCGGCGAAGGCCAATAATAGGACAAATTGGTAAAAAACATTCCTGGTTGTACACTAACATACCGATGTTGCTGATCTTGTCATTTAGGGAGTGTGAAATTGATTGCAGGAAGCTTTATTATAATAGACTTTGATCTGAGCTAACACTGAAGTAAAAAAACCCAGCAGAGAAATAGCAGATTGTAGGAATTAAGTAAAGTGAAAACGCGTTAATGAAGCGCGGGCTTGTCTAAAGTTGTAAGTTCAAAATCAAATAGATGGTATGTAGGAATTACGCGAGATCTTTCTAATCAAGTTATCAGACAACTAGAACTCTCAGTACCACTCGTTTACCTAATTATTCATTTTAAGCACGCTTCTTTTTTGACCTATGGAAAAATCAACTGTAAGAAATACCGATGAAAATACAGGATACAAATTGCCGATTTGAGCGGCGTTATAAGTAGATTTTCACCGCGCTTCTTGCACCATTATACTTTTTGCCTAAAATTCTCCAAATTGAAAACCCTACCCCGATATCAACTTGTTGCTACGCCGATATCTACCATCAGCTCTAGCTATATTATCTGCTCACCTGTTGTATCAGTCGAGATGCGCCTGACGATCACTTCTACATTTCCCACTTTTCCCAGTCCTCCTTAGTGGTCTTGCAGGCATAAAACCGAATACAATCACCTACGTGTGCTCTGTGTCAGTCACCTGTGCACTTGTTGCAGCTAGCATGATAAATTCGGCCATTGCAGTTTTGAATCGATAGTCAAACCTCTTCAGCCGACTGACCATGTAACGGTCCCTTATCATCCAATCGTTGTTTGTATAGGAGATGTACCCAAAATCTCCCCATTAAAAAATTGCGCATGCGGTAAATACTCGCGTCCCGCCTTCTTCCTAGTCTCCTTCGCTTTCAATTAACCTCACACTAAGCTAAATTGTATACATCAACCTATTGGTACTGCACGGGGTCAACTTACATGCCACTATTCAGCTGACAGAAAGCACGCCAACATAGCTACTAACACTCAAACATATCAGTAACAAATATCGCCTACTTTTGCTAGCAGCATTATGTGACTTAAATTACCCGAAATTTCCCTCTTAGGCTTCCAGTCCGTCCTACTATCATTACTATTATTGACTGGTCGTCATTCTCTCCCACGCCCGATACCATCAGTATCACTATGATTTCATAATATACTCATTATAGAATTCATTTTTTGTGTTTTGTCTTGCGTTTCTTTAGCGTGGTGTACTCATGTGTGTTCTTTCCATATATACAATTGTGTCTATTATATGTATTTTGCAATGATTCGCTTGTTTCCGCTGTGTTTCTAATGGACGATGACTGAATTGAATATCATCGACCTGTCACCCATCAGCCATCTCACTCACGCACACATTCTACGAACTCTGATCTGATCTGATTCACCCCTGATCTGATTGATTTTCACTCGTTGCGCCTGAAGTAGTAGTGGTAGTAGTGACGACGGTGGCGTCCGCAACATCGCCATTGCCGTGGGCATTCACTTTATTGTTCAGTGTTTTACTATGACACGTCTGATTACTAGAACTACTGTTACTACTATTGCTGCTGACCGCGGCTATCGCTGCATTCGTGCCACCATGGCCGTCCCCGTATTCAGCAGGGCTGTCGCTAGACGACTTTCCACCTGCAGCAGCGGGCGCCTCCGGGCCGATGACGCCACCATTTGAGTTGGCGACATTCTGCTCAGCAGACCCGTCAATCTTTTGCTTCTTGTTAGCGGGCTCACCCGAAGCCCCATCCGTGACGCCGTCAATCGCTTTACGCTGCTGGGATTTGCGTTTGCGCTCCGGCGGAGGAGGCAGCCTCGCGACCTCCTCAGGAGGCAAAATCGTCGGCAGATCTTTCTTTCTTAGCACCGTCACATTGATATCCATACCCTTTCGGAGGATGCGGATGTTCTCTGCCTGCCGGAAGATGACCTCACGAAGTGAGCGTACGTTTTCCGTAAGGTCGAGACTGCTTTTCTCTTTGATCTGGCTAAAGTGCAGGCCGATGAACCAGTTCACTCCCTCGATGTGTACGTCATCGGCGTTTGGTGGCTCACCTCCGGCCAGATCTCCCGTCGAGCCCTCTGTCTGCGCTAGCTCTCGGACAGCTTCAGCGACTAACTGTGCCTGTTGAGAAGGTTGCACCGGATAACTCTGCGGGTTGATGTGTGCAATCTCGATGGCGGGCTGTCGTTCAATTGACGTAATTAGGGTTCGAATCTTCGATTCAACCAAGCCGTACCAGGTAAGCAGGTCATCCTTCGTATGTGCCACGGCAGTCAACGTGATGAATGTTTTGTACTGCTCGAAGAACTTTGGTGGCGAGAACAAAGCGTGCCACGTTGCTTTTCCTTTCAGAATTTGTTCAGTCGTCTCCAGTCCCTCTTTGAATGCCTAGCAACCATAGCAAATAAAGCAAAATAATACCACAAAATCTTATAAGGTAATGAGGCATTAGAATATACCGCCGTGTCAAGTACTAACAAACAATTTAAGTGAGACGGGGTCAAATAATAAACATAGGTTTATCTATATCATACGAACAGTGGACCCCGGTTTCCCGGTTTTTCCTATAGTACATCTACTTTTGAGTGTTGGGTCTTAAAAAAAATGTCGGAATTTTTCATATAATGAAAATACAATTCAAACCTGATTCTAAAATCTGTCGTTTACCTTTGTCATGATCGTCCGTGTACTTAACGACGTATTGTACGTGGAGTTTTGCTCGGGGTAAGCAGGAGTTATGATCGGCATCAGATGATATCTGTAATATGTATGCACATGTAATGCACACCAATACACTACTAAAATGTGATAATATTTAATAAAAAAAGACGGTGCCTGATTCCAATACGCATTGAGAGCTTCGAAAAAAAAAAGTTCTTTTACTCGAAGACCATAGCCGAATTAAAAACAGCTAAAGTACATGCATGAATCGTAATAGACGAATACATTAACTTATTTAGTCGCGACCGATCTTTAGAGCATTATATGACAATATATTTCCCACTTGCTTCAGATAATGAAAAATAAATGAAGAATTTTCATAGAAGTAGAAAATAGTTGGTATCTGATTTTTTTGCATAATAACTTACCCAACGATGAAGCGAGCCCAAAGCTGTTGCCTACAAATATCACTAGTATACAATAGCACGCTTATATATACTAAGGTACAAAATCAAACAAGGTTATTTCGCAAGCGAGATATTTCACCCTTTTATATTAAACACATATGAAAAATCCAAAATCTGTTCAATAAGAGACGGGAAGAGAGAGAGGGAGAGAGAGAGAGAGACGGAGAGAGAGAGACGGAAAGAGAGAGAGAGAGAGAGAGAGAGAGAGAGAGAGAGCGAGAGAGAGAGACGGAGAGAGAGAGACAGAGAGAAAAATCAACACACCTGTCCGCGACGTTCGTTCTGGGATCCCAAACAGAAAAGCCCCCTATATGATGTTGCACAGACGTTTGTGCCTTAAGGTGAACAGGCTTAGGCCACGTCCACTGTGAAAACACGAGAAAGAACTTCTGAATGATCGTGGCTGCTGCAGCATGTGGATATAGTTGACACGTCCGTGCGACAAGCATAGCCCATGATACACCGCCGAGATACCCAAGTACATTGCTATAGACGCCTTTTTTCTTTGCCCATAGCTTTATCGTCCGTAATGCTGTTCGAAATACTGGGATATCTGGCACCAAATGAAGAATCTCATCCGTTACCTGCAGATGAGAAATCCAATAAATAGCACTGTTAATGAAAAAAAAAATTTGAAACACTCATGTCAGCTCAGGATATTCTGTGAAAAATACCGCGTATATTTGTTTTTGCACAACTATTCCACACAAAAACACGTTACAATACGAAACAAATGCACAAAACAGTTTATCACAGGAATCTTGATAGACAGAAAAATAGGTATCGAAGGCTTTAAAATCGTGCAAAATTAAGATCGAGATAAAGAGAGCCAAGCCTTAAAATCGAAAGAACAAAAAATTTAAAAAATGAAAGAGGCTGCAGATAAACATTTTTCGCTCTACTTGAAGACTACCGTTGTCGTTTCGAGCATCAGGGAGATTCATCGAAGTCGTCGAGAAGCATCATCAACCAGTGGTGGTTTTCAACTACTTTTCAACTACAGTAACTTATAAAAACAAAATTATAATTGCGCTTCGGAGTGTGTTACTAAGCAACGTTCAAAAGTTATTCTTCTTTGGTTGCGAAATGTCTGCTTACCCTGCACCCGTTAAGGCTGCGAACGCATTTCATGTCGAGATTCTTCAATAACGTCATGTCGCGGAGCTCCTGATCCGGAGGAATATCCTTCAGCGCTAGTCGAGCAAACAGCATATCCAGTTCGATACCATCAAACTCCATTTTTATCACGGGCACAAAAGCTTCTTCGACTGCACGTAAGTCGCGTACTTGCGGCTACAAAACGCATCCATGCAACGTCGTTGTTAGAACATTAGATAGCTACTTTTATACACAGCGCACATCAATGGGATCTAAATCAATGCCTGGATAGCGTTGTCACCTCCCGAAATTTTAGTCAACAAACATTTAGTCAGTACCATATATACGTTTAGTTTCTACTGTTTTATGGAAATCTCTGCCTTTGTCTAGAAGAAAAATAACAACCAGATATCTTCACTATCACTACAACCCAGAGGAATTTTTTCTGCTCACGAATATGAAATGTTCGTAGAGTGCGTATTATTTGACTGTTCAGTGGCATTTGATTAATTCAAGTCAACATTCACTAACCTGTTGCTTCAACAGTTCAACGAAGGAGCTGAAGAAGTCCGATCTGTCGACGTGTCGGGGTGCCACACATAACGTGTCAATATCAGCGCCCTTCGTATGAACTCCTAGACGGTATGAACCAAACGTGAAGATTTTTCCACGTGTTGTCTGAGCCACATTCTCAGGAATCCCCTTAGCGACAGACACCTCCTGGATCCAGTGCTGAACGAGCTCGTTAATTCGAGCCAATACCTGTACAAGCACAAGTGAGAATTTGCCTTTGGGTAGTAAACCCATCTAAGACGACTTCGCTAGATAACTTTACCCTATACGGCTCTCACACAATCACTTTAATAGTTAAAGTAACCGACCATGGCTGTATAAAAAAAGCATAAGTAAATGCGCTCATTATTCAGAAATTGACAAATGGAATGAGAATGTGCAAGTAAGGCTCGTATGCCTGCAAACAATAAAAGTTAAGCTTAACGGAAGTTAGCAAAGTCAAGCTTTTGGAGCATCATCCAGACTTCTGTCCGAAAATTTTACAGAAATACCATATTATTGATATTTTACTTTGTTCCTAACAGAGTACAGAGGGCTCGCAGGAACTGTAATATAAGAAAAAACGGATTCTATGCGAGACTGATTTTTTTGTATACGTGTCTGAGTACTTTTTCAAGCTTACTTATAACGTAATTCGCACCGCATGTAATATATTGAACTTTTAAAGGCTTTGATCATAGCACATGCTGCGGAGGACGCACTTGTAAGCGATGATTAAGTTCGTCGCTGCTTTCGAAAAGGCCATATTCATGTAGTACGGTCTCAAGCTCCTTCGACTTTTCAAGATCGCCAGGGCGAGGTAAAGCAGTCGAAACTGGTGCTGTTACACCGAGATATTTGGATTTTTCATCCCGACCGCCGACGCCGCCGCCGCCACGGAGAAAGTTCGCAACTGCACCCGACATCTGAAAACGCATCATCAAATCAGTTACGCAACATGCGCTAATGACACAGCGTGCTCAACCGTTACATATAAGCAGATCAATAGACAAATACTGCATGCTTACCGCTTTAAGGTGAAGCTACCTGCATATAGAAATAGTGGCAGTTAACTCACTAATGGCAGCTCTTTTTTCGGCGATCAATGATTTTCTTATAAATTAAATACTACGATACAAACCCAAAGTAATTATGTATATTGCGAAATTATTGAGACCATTATATAACAAATGAGCATAAATATTTTCAACACTAAATACATCGTGTATGAAGCATGCAATAATCATGCGATACACTGAAATCAACCTCCTACACCAATTACATTTAAAACTATTTCTAGAATATGCCAGCTGTTCGAAGCTGTTTTCGCTCTGTAGCAGCTGTTAAATCTATTCATCCGAAACGACGTTAATCTTATCGGCGATATATAATACTATTATTCACTTTTTTTTTAAGGTGCTGAGTTAAGACTTCATTTTGTTTTTCACTGTTATATTGAAAACATCGTGTTATACATCAAACCATGTGTTTGCTTCGGCATGGGTGACACAGCTGTCAAGGTTTATGGCTATAGGACAGCGTACTAAGACGCAAATTGTGACAACCAGCATTATAGAGTGCACAGGATTCACTTAGCATCCAGAACCACGAATAATCCAAGCTCCACGGTTTATTTTATGTATCGCATAAATGAAGATGCGTTCATTTCATTTTAATCCACATAGAAGCAATATTTGAGTCGCAATTTCGCCTCCTATTGTTTCTCATCTCACAATCTTCTTTCATAACAATCTATAAGAGTGTCCACGATAATTACTCATTGATTACTTAAACGTATTTATGACTAACGTGTTTGTTCTTAGCTTTCTGTACTATATCTCTATATAGTTCCAAACGAATCGACAACTATCCTAAGCCGCATAACTCTTCTAATTAATGCCGTTTGTTTTCTATAAAAATGGAAACATCAAGGGCACTTTGTGCATCTCGTATATCTATCGCAAACAGTTACGTCATTTCGAAAATACTAATAACAGTTCTATGAACATAGAAACTCGAGAAGTTTTTTCTGTATCTACTACCCCTATTTAGTTGTTTGAACTACCTGTATTAATAAACAACTCAATGATCTCTATTGACTATACGCCAGAGATGAGCATCTGCATACCTTTCGGGGTTGATATTGACGCAAGACGGTTCAGATCCTTTTAATCACGACAGCGCGAACGAGACAAAATTTTTCACTGCTCACAACACACAAATCACACCGTAACGTACAAATAGACTCCGTAACGTTTCCTCTTCATACAATCAATCAATTCAGAGGAACATTGCTGTTATTATTGTTGTTGTGTAATAACAACAAACGATTTGGCGAGTGGATCATCGACCTCCCACCGGTGAGGATAGCCCGAAGTACATCTGGGTGGCACAACAGGCATGAAAATTAAAGACGGCAGAGGGGGCCACGGTAACGTTTTTTGTTGCCCCGTAAAACTGCGGCGGCACGCCGAGCAAGCGGGCAAAAAAAGGATGCCTTTGTGGTGATGCAGAAAAAAGCTTGCTCCCAACCAAATCCGAGAACGAGTTGTCCCCAGGGGTTGTCCAAGGGACGTCGGCAGCTTAAGGCTGAGAGGCGGTGCGGCCTGACAACCGCCTACATAAAAAAAAACCTGACTACCTACAATACTTTCACACACGGAGCCACACACTGACGAGAACCCAGCGAGCTTAAGCTTCGCCGCTTCTGCTAACACAGCCACAGCCACTGCACCTCAACCATAGCTCCCGCTCGCAAACCGCCATTGCGAAGGGATCACTGGACTAGATGCATTATTGTTTGCGATTAAATGGCTAGGCGACCCGTATCGAGCTGGCAAGTGGTGCTGCGAGCGCTAGTCATTGACAACGCGCGGAAAATTTGAAATGTGCACCTTCTTCAATTCGAGGGACAATAGTGGAGAGTCTTAAAATTGACTCAGTAAGAATACTGGGCGTGGCAGTAAAATGGCATAGTTAAACAACACTATTGAGACGAGGAAATTTAGCATAACTTACATGACAGTAAATGTTGATTGTAAATTATTCAAGTTCGGTATTGCTTTACGTTTGGAGGCAAACTATGTGCTAGCTAGCTGCGCCGATAATTTGAAATCATACTCAAGCAGAAATTTTATGAAACACAGCATATTTAGAAATTATTTTAATAATGTTAAATAATTTGCGATAAATAAAATATATAATTATTTTTTACTAATAGAAGCATAATAATAGAATAATATAATAACAACAATAATAGAAGTGCATTTGTGCCAACAAAGAGAACCTACAGGCACAATTTCAATATAGAGAAACTCGAAAAGAGAATTTAGAGGTGTATTTCCAAACTACCACCATGTCTCTTATTAGAGTTTCTTTTAGCTAATTTTCCAAGTGACTATATATATTTTTACTGTATTTTTTTATTTGTGTAACTGTTCTAATGATCGCATCTTAAGCAGACGATTGGTAAAATGCATTGGCGGGAAACAGCTGATAGATGGAATTCATAAGTAAAATAAAAATATGTACGACAGGTGAACATCTGTTATCGATCTCACCTCTTTCATACTAAGTGTAAGAGGAAAAACTGCAACTGTGGACACATTTGTAAAATGCTGATTAACGCCTTTGTGTCATGTATGTGGTACTAAACTCAGCGAAATATCAACGCAGGGCAAGGTACCACGGAAGAAAAATACTCTTTTTAAGTATGCTTCCTTATTCTCTCGTCGATTTATTATAATTTGGTGCGTTTGGTGGAAGTGGACTCATTGGTGCGTAGGGCAAAGCAAAGGCCGAAAAACGAAAGTGCGATAGATTTGAACGAGCGATACTTGCCGTGGTTGGTAAAGAGCTACAAGCAACAGCAACGAAAGGCGCGATGACATTTTCACCGGGATCAGCTGCCTCCTATGCTACAACAAACTGTAGAATATATGGTATTTTTTATTATCCTTAATAGTTATTCTTATTACTTTTAGAAGCGCCATTAGAATAGTTCAGATAGTGAAAGCTTAGCTATAGGATCATTCAAAACACGTTTCCATTTAAAATTTGCGCGAAGAATGTACGTTGAAGTGTTTACTCTTTTGTTTTATATGTAAAATTAAAAAAAAAGATATATATATATATATATATATATGTGTGTAAAGAAGAAGAGGTTATAAATTTACTGCAGATAGTGTTATGAAAGTTTTCTGCGAACGATGGTCCTATGTTTGAAGTATCTGGTTCTTATGATCGTTATAATCCCGTCGTCATATACCATGTCCTTTATTAAATACGACTTAGGAAAGAATAGAGGCGTGTAACAACTGATAAGCTTTTA
Source organism: Varroa jacobsoni (assembly GCF_002532875.2). Taxonomy (NCBI): domain Eukaryota; kingdom Metazoa; phylum Arthropoda; class Arachnida; order Mesostigmata; family Varroidae; genus Varroa; species Varroa jacobsoni. Next base: position 369,965 of record NW_019213146.1, read on the forward strand.
ACGCACGCTGTATTCTTTGCGCGTTACAGAACCGCGAAGAGGATTGAAAATCAATTGTGACGTTATCAGGTATGAAAGTATATATATGAGAGTCTTCGTGGATGAATTCTATAAAATACAAAAGCTAAACATTTAGCAAATGTAGAAATTATATATTGCACTGTAAAATTTTAAAAGTGGGTAAAATAACAAAAAAAAAAATAGCATAAGGGAGGCTGGCGTCAAAATAGACAATCAACAAAATCAATACCAAAGTTTTTCGTTTCACATAAAGCACTGATAAACAGTGTGTCAGCTGCCATGATGGTATGCCAATACTTCTGTCAAACACATCAAATATTAGCCTCGGCCTTGGCTTCTTCCCATGAAAAAAATAACCTTTTGTTTTTTAAGTCTTTGAGAAAAGTTTGACTGATTGATATCAACCGAACTGCAAGCAGCACTTAAAAGCCGTAGTTTTTCAAGCATCAACTTCTATAACTTGCATGAAGTTAATCTTATATAAAGCCGAAAAATAAGCAAAGCGTTCAGTTTTAAGTATTTTATTTAGAAGTATTTTAGCTAACTTTGGATTAAAATGCGCTGGAATACTCATCCAGTAGATTCCTGTACGCCCCAGATATCGTAGTCATTTTGGAATACGACAAAACACAGATGGTAAAGCATATATATTACGCATCGATTTAAGCGACACTAGATTTGCATATTTTTGCTCGTACAGAACAGACAGGTTTTTATGCCGAGTAACAGTTGTAAACGTTGTAGTGCGTTAATTTTATCGAAAGCTTTTAAAGTTAGAACCTTTTATAATTTTTTTTTTTAATTTCTAAACTAGGTATTAGAGAGAACAAGTAACTGATATGTAAAATATAGCTAAGGCTATGTCATGACATGATAATTGGAAGTACTAGTTCAGGCCTTTGGGATACCTGGTATTAACACAAAATGTCTACATTGTCACCAGCCTCCCCCGTCCCTACAACAAATACAAAATGTATCGAAGATACAACTCATACAATATATAACTAGAGTTCGTCATAAGAGCAATATTATGCAAAAAAGCTATCAATAAAATGCCACGACTTACGGTTTCTATCAGATGTTCATTTTGTATTGATTACAATCGTTGAGTGGAATCGTGGTTATCTGGCCTGGAAATCACTGTGTGAAGCATATTCCGGCTGTTCTGGGATAATATATTTCAAAGAGATTAAATTTTACTAATTAGCGATAGTCATATGAGGTTTATAATCTTGTTCTGCAGGCAGAGGCACTGCTTTCCTCGAGACCATGATTACGTCCGTTTGTTTGGATACTCGTATCAGAGAAAGACAGTATTGCAGAATACCTCTACAAGACACGGAGCTTTTCATTTGCTCAAGTAAGTGATTTTGTTCATTTTAAAATTAGCCAGCAAAGCCATCATTCTATTATATAGTAACATACGTTTTTAAACTAATGTACCTACTCTGCTCACCCTCAGTCCAACTCTAAATGATAATAGAGCAAACCGGGTCTGTTTTTGCAATGGCCCTACGTTCTTCATCACAAGCCTCGAATCATTTCAGTACTGAATAACTTAGTTCGAGAATGTGCTATGTGTTAAAATTCTGTTATATACATGCATTCAAACAAGTTAAAACTTATTATAATGAACTTCTGCATGGTGCCAGTCTTACAGCTTGTAAAAAAAAAGAGGGATGTTTCTTGTGAGCCATTATTTCTTCTCTAACATCGATAATCGTTTTCAGTATAGGTTACTAAGTACAAAACCCTTTTTTCTGTTCTAAATCCTGTTTTTGAGGCAGCAAAGATCATGTTCATCGCTATTACCTTAGTGAACTGGCGCGCATGGCTTGTATTAAGATAAAGAAATTATTGTTACTATGTCTCAAGCTTTTCTTGCGCTAATTTTTGCCTTCACGAAAGCTAGTGCGGTTCCGTTGAAGAGTGATCAGTAGGCATACGGCAGAGCGTGGCCTCCATACTTTGACTTTAATCTTATTGCTGGACTGCAGATAGTTATATCAGGCACCTTGATGTGTAATAGTGTTCCTCAGGGATCCATAGCCAAGGTGCCGAATTTTATGAAAAGTAGTGCTTCATTTTAATACATTCAATATTGTCAAATGTAATGGCCGGTCTATAAAAACATGTTAACGGTGTTGTATATTGAAATTGTTATAATCGAAATTTTACGCAGAGTATCACAACGTTGTAGTAGTCGATCGTAATATGTAGTCCATAAGAAGTATACGAACTCGCTACGCAGGTTGACAAAGCAGATTAAAGCGAGATAGAAGATTCTTTGATAAAAGAACAAATAGGTTTAAAAGCGAGTATACAGTCATCGCATTAGCGAAATAATAATAATTTTTATTAAACATTTGTTTGGTAAACGGAACTTATATATATCTATATCTACCACTTTAATTATGGATTTCATTCATTCACAGGTATCACCTTCAGCCATTTACTACGTTGTCTGCTGGCGTCGGCGGCTCATACGATAGCCATCAAGCAGCCGAAAAATCAGCCGAGGACGTGGTCTACTTTCTCGATTTTCTGTATCAAGAACTCACTATTGGTACGGCCTGAAATAAGCAGTGCGGTTTAATTCAATAAAGATACTGTCATTCATTTTGTATTTTATTACAATAACTGCGCTTCTGTGCAAGTTGAAAGAAGTGTAGAACTAGTGACAAGTGTGTGATTATTTATATTTGACTATACTTAGAAAAGCATTATTAAGACCAACAGGCGCACTTGTGATGACAATCCAAGACATGCCAGGCAAATATTTTAATAATTATAGCTTTATCATCTAGTCAGCCTTATATAGACATGGCGCACTTTTCAAAGTAATTCGGCTCTTAAAGCGTTTACGGATCTAGATAAAGTTCATATTGATTCCACTCTATGCAGGAGAAACCGTCTATGAAGAACAAGAACTGATTTCAGTTCTGGTGGAACTCTCTCGTAGCCTTCAGTTTTCTGGTCGCTGCTCCGAATGTGTGGTCAGTGTCGATGAGAGGTCTTTTCATCTCCTGCTAAAACTATGGGAAACAGCATGGAAAATTAGCGTTGCTGTTGAAGCACGTCTCATCAATAATGCCGGTATTGACGTTAACGAGTTGATACAAGCGACTATATTTAATATATTCTGAGTTAACTCAAGCGTTTACAACGTTCGAATCGATAGAAGATAGGCGTTTACAAGCTGGGTGAAGCCATGTTACTTATCACTCTTTTTAGGTCATGTTCGTGCTTACTGTTGAAATACATATGACTTTATAGCAAAGCATAACGATCGATAGGGAGTGTTGTCTGCCTTTATAAAGGATTCGAACATAAATGTGTCGTAGCTTAGATATTAACTTTTCCTTCTCTGTCTGTGACTCAATCTTTCGAGTCCCTGCGAAACAAGATTTTATTGAAAGGACATACATTGATTTTGAATAATGTTAGGGTCGTAATAGAAATATGCGATATTGATGACGTATATTTCCTCACTCTGTAAGAGTAAGTGAGTTAAGTTGTTTAGTAATCTGCACCATGCCGATCTGTTTCAGTGATGTCCTCATACGCTCATGTGTTAGGACGGCTCCTATTCTGGGACCTGATCTCTTCTATACAAAAGCTCAGTGGAACGTCTTGTGCTTGTCTACAGGAGACACTCGTAGAGGTGGCACGCTTTCGAGCATCTCTCCTGTGGGATGACTTGTCAAAAGCTCAAGATGAGATAGTTTGCTTGTGTGATCAGGAATGGTGGACGCTTCCAATGGGCTGCAAGACCGGAGTGCCGAGCACTTTGCAGCTGGAGATAGTTAATCACTTACTACAGGAACGGGTTCCGGTAATAATAATAATAATAATGGGACCTCCTCTTAAATTAATTAAGTTTGCGTATCTCCATTTACATATATACCGATGAATTTTTTTATCATTTCTAACGCGCAGGATGAGTTTGATATCAAAACTTAATTGTATAGTCTAAGGTTGGGGAAAAATCCGGTTTATGCTAAGACATTCTCGAAGATACCAAGGCTAACTAATGAAGACAACGTTTCTGAGTAGTTATCTCGACAACGGTTAATCACTCATCGAAACATCCGGTGTGAAAATACTTTAGTTGTTTGCGATCTGCATAAACGCTAAGTTGGAATCTGTCATCTCTCCCACTTCTGTTCCAGTATGGCATTTTCTCCAAAAAAGTGAACCAACGTTTTTTAAAGACACCGATGATTTAGCATTGTTTTATGGACTTACTTCTATCGGCGGTAGCAGATTTAACCTGCGATATCAAAAGTTAAAGTAATCTCAAGACAAAGAATCATTTAGCTGGAATAACAGGTGTATTTCAATAGGTTTTCACTTGTATAATGACAGATAATTGCAGCGGGAACTATCACAGAGAAACCCGGATTTCAAAAGTATTTTTTGGTTACTAACGTATGCCTAAAATATTAACGTTTCACGCAATTTCAGCTTTCGCCGAACCCGTCATACTGTCGCCTGTTGATATTATCTGCACTTACTCAAAACCCGGATTTGGCTGTATCAACTGCTAAGACCTTATCAACATTCTGGCCACAAAATGCGACTGAAATTATTATGCCTATTTTAGGTACGTTTCTTAAGTATTTCTATTGATTTTTTACATTTTTATTAAACAATATAGGGTTCTCATTAGGCCCTCAATTAAATAAAACAGTAAGTGCAAATATCTTATGACGGAGCTCTCAAAGCCAAATGTGCGTCCAGCTCTAACCGAACATAGCAGATTATTATATCCTATACTAAAACACGAACATATCATTCAAAAATGTTATGGGTTGCGCAAGAGAAAAAGCTTTTATAACAGAATCAATATCCTGTGTTTGCTACTTAAGATCACTTTTTAGCCAATATGGACGAATCTTACGATAGGCCCATTGCTTCGAAGCCAGGAACCATGGAAAAATTCATAGAAAATGATATCTCGGCGAGGTCTCTAATGAATCTGTGCGACCATATATGTTCATCCGATATGAAGTAGGTTTACATAGTTACCTATATGTGTTATACGTCCAATTTTGAAACCGGTAGACGTTAAAGTTACATTTAACTAGGCAGCATAAAGTGACCAGATGAAACAAATTCGGAAACAATATGTTCTTTTTATAACAATTAGTGATTAAATTTTGTTTAAGTAATCATTAGGTTAAAGAATCTTTTGTTTCTCTAATCAATTGAATCTGCGATTAGCCATGCAAATAAGTGGGTCCCTTTATTAACTAGTGTTTGACACTGTCTAAGCATTATTTCGATCTGTTTGGAGACAAAGCAATGTGTTCTATGAGTGCCTGTCTTTGTGCGCTGGGGCTCTTCGAGGTGCCACTCCAGAAGGTAATCCGCTTCGACAAATCATCGGTCGGGTGTACTTAAAGTTATCTCGTGCTAGAGTACTCGCGTTCTCCCGTTCTGGCGTGATAAACTTCACTCTGACGATGCTAGTTTTAGCGCGCTATAGCACCGATGGCAGCAGCAAAAACCATAATCTCAATGACATTGTACGTAAGTTCTGTTACTTTTCAAGGTCATAATCGTAATATTTGCTAATATTGGCTACATACGGGAGGCACTTAAATCACAAGAATACTGCCACTTTGATACGTTATTTTTAGGTATCGTCCTCATAACTTTCCGGACGCTTTCACTCCTGCCGATTTATGATTACAGTAAGACATATAACCAACATATATGCAAGTAACATCTTGCGATAGTAATTAGCTGACGCGTTTGAATGCCAAGGTCAAGTCTGAACAGCCTTATCTAAGGGGTGGACCTTTTAATTGTGTCAAAACTTGTCGAATTGAGGTAACAATCTTTTTACTACTTAATTTTGGACTCTGTCATTTTCAATCTTGTTTCTGTCTGCCAGGACATAAACCAAATACGTAAAATAAAACCAGTTATTCCAATATTTTTATTTGCTTTGTACAGCTGAAACGTTTTCAAGAGCGCGTAGTGCCCCCGGCGGATTTACCACTAACATCAGCTCGTGTTTGCCTATTGGTCTCTTGTTTGTCGTCTTTTCAACTATTGTTTAACCTACTGCAGCAACCTGTTGACCTTGCGCCAATACTTAGCTTTGCCGTGCAACGTCTACACCAGGAATCTACAAAAGTTCATTGTTCCGAAGTTGTACCACCTCTTCTCGAAGTGCTGGAAGACTTAGCTACTGCAGACGCATTTAATAATGGGCTTATACTTTGTGCGTGTCTAGCTATGCTGAGTCCCTTTACAGATGATAACTGATATCGAATATCAGCGCGTTCAAAAACGACGTTCATCGATTAGATCCAATAGGTTTTTTTTATGTGTCATGGTCATCGCAAGGCCAGTGACATCGTTGGCATGAAACCTTGTTATTATAAATTGATTTATTTTTCTCAAATAATGGAAAAGCTTATTATCTAATGTGTAATTGTTACGTTAGCGCACTCCAGTCTACGCGTCTATCTAATAGTACCACTAAAGTCTATTCATCTAGTTGAATCCATTTATCAACAAATGGCATTTACACTTAAATCGAAATGCATTTTTTCAGATTCAGAAATCCAGACGATCTATAATAAGTGCTCGCCTTCTCTTCGAGTATCTATTCAGACCACCTGCTCTTCGATGATCGATCGCTTCTATAAGCACAATTTGTGAGATTACTATTGCATTATGTTATTGCCAACTCTTACACATACCGCAGGTAACATTTATAATGAGCGGTACTTGTGCACATGTGACTGATTATATGATAGCAAAAAAATAAGTTCAGTAAAAGTAAAAAAAAAGAGTAGAAAACTTGTGCTCGTGAGTGAATTTATGTGGCCGGTTTAAGTGCAGCGAATTTGCAGTTTAATTGTACTTTCAGCGAAAGTGATGACAACCCCAAGGCTCGACTGAGTCAGGACGCCTTTGTTTCATCGACGATATCATTAGCGCTTCCTTTGGCCATGACCAGTTTATCGCAGATGGAGAAGTACTCGTCGAATTATGAGCTCAATTGCGCAGCCGACCTATGTGCCGAAATTCTCATAGGTCTCGTTAAATGGTTGGTTAATGGAACAAAGTGGAAGTTTATTTATTACAATTAAAATAATTTATATACAGTGCGTGTCACTGATTTTTCTTTTTGTTTCACAAGGTTTTCTAGTAGCAAAAGGTAGTCTGTAGCAATAACTAACGACGTTAAGCGACATGGCCAGTATTGTAAGCCCTCATTGGTTTATAGCCAAGCCATAATAGTAACAATCAAGCTGCAAAAGTAACCCATATTAGACAGTAGATAATCGACCTCTTCTAATGGCTATAGGCACTAAACTTTAGTTTTGACCAAGAAAATTGTTATTTCTTCAAATGAATACATGCTTATCGTATATTTATATTTATTGCTAATTTTAAATCACAAGGAGACATCCTCTCTCAGGCACGTTGACGAGGGCATCTTTCATACAGGACGTAATTCGTCACGTGGATCGCCAGCCCGTATTTGTAGTAAGAACATTGGCTTTGATTGTGAAAAAATCTGATGGAGAGACGTTCATCAAGGTCTGGCAGGAAACGGAAGGACCAGGCCTTCTTTTAAAGCTAATTATGTATGTTCGATCGCCTTTAGTTGAAATGGACCTCGTGACCCGTTTGGTTCTCAAAAAAATTAAGGTTCGTAATGCTAGTATATTCTTGCAAGTTACTCCGTACTGAAGCTCGGAAAGAGACAATAACTGCTTAAGATGTTTGAATATTTATATAAACACCAAGATTGTGATAGGCAAAAATTGATGGATTTTGAAAAATTCGACATCTTCAGAAATACACAAGTGGAACCAAAAAAGTCGAAGGTGTTTGATCTTTTCTATGCAACGTAGTTAGCGCACAGTCCGCTATGTAAAAGGAAGTTGGCAGAAGTTGTCATACATTAGTGGACGAACTTGTATATATGTCAGTGGAAACTTTTAGAGAAAATAACGTTATTCTTTTTCATTTGATTTCAGAGTGAGCTCCTGCAAGTTGATCCAGCTCCAACAGCAGATTTTATGTCCTGTTATCAGCAGCTTTTATGCTATTGGAGCCGTCGGCACCAAGAACTAATGCAATCATGTTCCATAGCCGAAGCTGCAGCCTTTCGCAAAACGGTCCGCGCTTTGCTAAGAGCGGTTCACTTCGATGCAAAGGCTGTACTCGACCTCCCAAATGGTCAGGTGGCACACTTGTACCAGGTAGTTGCGTTGCTCTTTAGCGATGCCCCTGACCTTCTCTATACAAAGGTAACGAAGTTTATTGTAGGTTCGTGTACTGTCCACCTGTGGATTGAAGCCTTTAGTGAACGATACACCTGGTGCGATAATTAAACGACACATAATACGATTCGGCGAACCTTTACTGATCTTCGCTGGATTTTTACGCGCATTGACATAGCAACTATTTTTTGGCAATATATCATATGTAGCATACTTTATTCGAGAAGTTGCTTTATTGCGCTCCTTCTGTAAATAGCTTCAAAAGTTAGCAAAAGCCTTATGTTTGACTTTACTAGTAACAGCTGACAGGTTGACAAAAATATTAGCTGAAAGGTGCGTTTTATATAGGCCTGGTGTCTTAATCAGCGCGTCTATAATTTGTTTTGGCTAACGAACTCACGCTATAGGGTCTAGCAGATTGCCCGTTGCCACGTTTGGTCGAGACGTTCGTCTATCCAAAATCACTATTGCGCGAAGGAAAAGTGGTCCTTCCGCGGATGCTCGTCGAATGCATGAGAGCGCAAGGGCATCGATTTCTACTTGGCCTGGCTCAATTGTTTAGGGATAATGACGCGTTCATCGGACGACGATTTTCAGAGATTGTGGGATACTACTGCAAAATATTCCCACAGGCCACACCTATCTCACTGTTCATTCAGCAAACTGCTATGGTACAGTCGTGCACGTTGTTTCACATTTCCTTACGCACACGCCAAAACGTTACAACTTATCTAAGATAAATTAGTTTTATTTATTATTATATATTTACGCCTTGTAATTAAAACAGTTAAACTTTCGCTATAATTCGATCGTTCCAATATACTTTTCTAAAACAATTATTTATTTCAGAACGAAAATTGAGGTCACTAACTAACACGAAAACACTACGTGCATGTCACTAACTGTGCTTACATCTTTCCTTAAGAGGTGGAAAAGATTTATATTTTCAAATAAAATTACCTAATTGACGCGTTTTCAATTATGGAGCGCAAAACGCTCGAAAAGGCTAAACCAGTCGGCGTGGTCATTGATTGGCTTAAATTCAATTCTCAATCTAATGAAGTTCCATAACGTTCATCGAAAACAGGAATCACCGAAGCTGACAAAGATTATGTTAGACACGGTGTGGTCATTGGACATCGACCGAACTGCCGTCATTGATGTTCTTCTTGCAATCCTCAAGAAGTGCTCCGATTCTCTTTCTTCATCAACGCAAATAACCAAGTTAGTAGTTTTTCTATCGGTGCAGGTTTTTAGCACAGATTAATAGCGCTGATCGGATTCAATACACTTTCCGCTTATAGAGTTCCGTTGCCTAATAAAAGTCTAGTTCTATGTAACTGGTAATGATGAATAAAGCACACGCTCATCGGTATCAAATTGCTCAACACGTAACAAATGCAGACAATACGTACGTTTTATATATTCACATTATTATTGCCTATTAAATTTTGTCTGCATAAAATGCTCATTGAAAACTTTCCATCTAAGGCTAACGAACCCGAACAAGTTATAATTGCTTTCTCCTCTAGACAAATACGGCATCCAAAGCATTTATTCTGAATAGAACTAGACAAAAAGCTGCAAAGATGTTAAATGTCTTATAATTCCAATATAGCTTTATATACACAGCAATACCAGACAGTATCCATCAGTGGAGGCCTCAAGCTGTAACTCCACAAATGTATATTTAGATATACAGGTATGCTATAAATATTTGGTTTGCATATAAATAATAGCATTCTTGCCAAATTCCTTTTTTATATGTTTCACCATCTTACCATTCAGAAGCGCCATTTCTCCGTCATAGCCCGCTGAGATCAGTATGTAGTGAATGGCATGTAGAGAGTGTTCTTATATCGTCCTTTGCCGAAGTAACGAAGTGCCAAGGAGATAGACGTATTATGTACAGTGTAAACTACATTTTTAAAAGAACAGCCTGATGATAGTCTTCAAAGTTTAATATAATGACATCCCATGTACGGAGATTGTATCCCACCGCGATCTATGAGGTCTGAGGCCCATGAAAACAATATAAGTAAGAAGGTCAACAAGGAATTCGTGGACGAGCTGAGAAGATGAGCTGTGCTCACATGATCATCTTAAATCTATGGGACTTCAAAAAAAAAAATTGGGAGCCTAAGTGCTTTAAAAATTGAGTGAAAGGTAGATCGAAATGCGGTTCTTCATTGTCTCTTAACGTATAACTGAGCACCCCACAACATGTAAGGTTTATTCACAGTTATTGCGAGTCAGATTATACAAAGAAAAAAATTAATAGCTTTGGGTTATACGTATAAATCTGAGCTAAACCATTATAAAAAAACACGATTTGCATTTGGTTAGGGTGAAAAATGCTTAAAGAAATGAGACGGTCAATAGAGATCTGTATATAGCCCACTCACATTTAGTTCCAACAGGGAAGACCCAGTCAAAGCGCGGCAGTGTCGGATTACGCATGGTAAAGGTCGCCAGAGTCACTTTGCAAGAGCTTAAATCTATTTATTTTATATAAAAAACAACCGGACACTTCAAGCCTCGTAGTAAAGCATTATCACCCTCTTCATTGACGACACGTTTGGCAATAAGGCGAATCTCAAACACTGACGAGATGAGCTCTCCATCTTCAGGTTTTAAAAGTTTTGGGTGGAATAAATAACTTGGTTAGGAGATGGGAAAAGATGGTAGAGAGTGAAAGCAAATATTGTACACGATATAGTAATTTGTTCCTAAAGCTGTTATATGAAAAATAGCTATGTACCAGTTAATATGTTTATAACCTCTTTAATATTGCAAGTCTTTACTCGCGTGTGTACTATTCCATATTGTCTGGGAAACAGATCTTCAATTCACTTGAGTGTCATCGCCTTTCATCGAGAGTCGTAACAGCCGCAGCGGCAACAGTAGTGCTAGTTCTAATACCAACACCATGGACAGAAGCATCCTAGTTCCCCGTGTACACATTCTCTTACTTTTGCGACTACTCCCAGGTTGTTGACGCGTAGTCCCATTTTTTTTGTGGCAGTAGCCAACCCGTCACTTATCGAATACTCCACGCAGCGCCCCCTGCCTCAAGTAGTATATGAAAGGCGGAAACTCTAGGAAGTAAAGGCGGAACGGATACGGCCATATCCATCGATAACGTCACTGGCAATCGGTCACTCTGTGCAGCTGTTTATATAATGCTGGCACCGGAGGCAATGGTCCTTACGCGAAAAGGATAGAGCTGGTGTGATAGCTGAAGGTTTGTGAACTGAAGTCTTTGGTGCTATTGTTTTTCGGTTACTGTCTTGTGTTTGTCGTCATCGCAGTCGATTGGCAACAACAACGGAAGCCCCCGTCTCTTCCATTTCGTCTACAGAATAAACAGGCGACGTAAAAGTTCTTGTTAATGTAGACGGGACGTTCAGTAACAATAGTGGATCACCCTTAGGCTCATATAGTAAGTGATAGGCGGAGAATATAGAAGTTGTTTTAGTTGACGCAAATTCATTAGTTATAATTTCTTCTGATGGGCATGCTAGTAAAGACGGCGATGACTGTATGGATAGCTGCACGGAATAGTTTGTTTTGTATGTATTGTCGAATATGACGAACTCTATAGCAGTGATTCGTTCTGAACTTACCTATAGGGTATGCCATAGTAGTGCTCAAATTATAGAGAAGCCTTTGATTGCAATGGAAACTACGGTCACTAATAGCTGGGATAAATGAAATGTGAAGGCCGCACATGTGCACATCGGAAGCAGCTAGAAACGAAGTTGCAGTGACCCTAAATAAATGTTTTGTGTTTTTAGGTTTGGTACTGCCTCTAGGTATTATTTCGAACCGCTGGCCCCCAGCTCAAGGTTTGCCTACGCCTGCTTGGTTAGCTATACTATATATATATATATATATATATATATATACGTATTCCCCGTGGCGTCACTTGAAGTATTTTTGTCAAGCAGTAACAGTGTTGAATACACCAATTGTAAGCTCTAACATCTGCAATATGCTTCCACTTTCTTAGTGAACCCGACAGGTTACTCCTCCAACCATTTGTAAGCATACTTAATTCATTCATTCTCATGTCCTCCTAGCGTGCCTAAAGTATAATGCACTCAGGCCCAATTATTAGTGAAGGTTACCTGGCATCATGGCCCAGAAGAGCTACCCGGTTTTAGTGGACGTATCAAGTACAAGAACTTTAGCGGGGCTTAATTTTAACTCCGTCTGGTGAGATAATGTCAAAGAGAATAAACTGTTCATGCCAGCGCCCCAATTAGGACCATGGCGTTCGACGTAGTATGGATACAGGTAGGCCCTATGTGGACATCGATGGTGACTTGCATCAAAAGGTAGCCATCAAACAACTATTTACTTGAGTTCCAGTGTTCTTCAAAAGTAATAAAGCTCATGTAATGAAAAAGGTGGGGCTCTTACGGGCCTCCTTGGATCGACAATGTGCTCAGGCGCGTTATTGCCTACATAAAGCCGACAATTCACCAGGTGTAAGCCATGACAGTACAAGAAGTCCTCGAATATGCACAGAGTCAAAGCAGGGCGGTAGGGCTATACCCTATTATAAGCATATAAACCATTCTGCTAATTATTATTATTTATTATATAATTAAAATATTATACGAGGTACTACTACTAAAAACTAAGTACTATTATTACTATTACAATAAATTCGTTGTCGTTACTTGTTGAGACACAAGCCTTGCGGGCCTTTACAAAGGCTCCAATGCTTTACTTTCTATAAAATACTATTTCATCCTTCGCTTTCGACGCCATGTTAGTCTCTACGCTCTTTTATAGTATCTGTATACCCGTCAGTGAAGATGCTCTGTTTTCGTTTTTTATGACTCAAATGTGCATGGGCGGCGCATGAAACATTAAATATGGCCCACGTGTCTACTATAAAAATGTATATATATGAGTCAATGTTAGATATACCCGTACCTCGTATACACAACATTTTCTTTTATACGTCATCTTCTTTAATCAGCGACAATTGCATTTGTACATCTTTATATAGACTTATAACCGAATTCGACTATTAGCTGTTTACGCTCGTTGCTTCTTTCACAGCGTGCACCTATCGTTATTGACGAAACTGGCCTCCGTTTGCGGCGCCATTCAGTTGCCCAAGTTCCGCGACCTACTTGAAGCCTGCTTGTTGCCATGCGGAGTTCATTGCACAAGTGATCAGACACGGTGAGTGGTTGAGTGACTAGTAGCAAATGCGGCGGCTATCCGAGACACGCCAGAAGGATGAAGATGGAACGAACTAATGGGACATCTTCCAAAGAAGGTTCTCGAGATATGGTGGTGGGGCAAGCATGATAAGGCTATAGGGGGATGGACGACAAAACGAGGTAGAACTGCAGTCTCCTGCAGCAAAAAGGGTCGTTGGCTGCTGGGGTGGCTCATAAATAATAGATGCATCATCAGTTAGTTGACATCTTGGGAGGTAGACTGCGACTTGTTGGACGTTGGATATGGACGCCTGTACTAGGGCGTTCATGGGATTATCACGTTGTAGCGCTGACCAGCACCGCTGGACTTAAATTGCAGTGGTCGAAATAGGTTAGTAAGTTAAAAGGAAACTGCAGCAAGCTTCGCTGGTCTGAAGTGAAGCATTGACAGAATATAACACACGTAAGCGAGACCTCTGGATTCTTGTATCTGAACTCTGCGTGCCAGATCAGTTAAGGAAAGAGCTAATGTGAGAGCCAAGTTGGATCATCTAATAAAGAAAGAGCATTTGCGGATGGAGCGGGACGTAACGTCAAAGGTATTTATTTTATCTGGCTTACAAGCGAGTCGCAATAGCATATGAACTTCATACACCAACTATATTCATAACTTCTGTTTATACTGGTTAGACTGAATGGGAAACACCAACAAAAATAAATCAGACCTCGCGCCAATTGAAGGGTCATGTAATCCAGTTATCACATATAACATACCAAGGCAGGGTAGACACAGTTTACTAACTTTGTCGTACATTACTGATTGTTCCCAATTATACGTTATATATATATTATGGGAACGAAGCTACATATGATATTAGTGAAAAGTTTTCCTCAGCTGTAATCATTCATTAGGATCATAGAGATTTGCTGAATCTGCAGGAACTAACGTAAATAAATGCACTTCGCTGCATGTATAATCGCACTGCGTACGGGTGCAAACGTGATCCTCCAATAGCAAACCCATATATTAAATGGGGGGGATCGTAAGACGCGCTATGAATTAAACACGAAAACGGATGATTAATAATTTAAAAGTAGTAAAGCAGTTTCCAAGCGAATTGTTCCATATGTTAGTGATGTTGTGTTTGATTCAGATCTAAATGTTTCTATGCGTTGCTGTTTTCCTGCGATATAGATGTCCCACAGCTTTCCTGGTATTGCATTGACAACAGGTAGTTCATTGTTAGATTAGAAACAAAGCGCATATATATATATATATAAATACGAACTTCGAATTGGGATTAATTTAAAACCACATCAGGTAGTATCAGATTATCTGTAGTATACTGGAATCGTCGCATCAATTCTGTGATCTGACAGCACAATTGGCGTTAGGGGTGACAGCAGGAGCAGGCAATAATTAGCAAACAAATTCAAATCTTGATTATGCTACACGTTAAATATTCATGTAAATATCCACATGCACATGCACAAGGGTGTTAACGTTTACGGCAACGGATTGGCTATATGTTCATATATCCCAATACAATATATATTTATAAACTAGAAGTACATCCGGCGTTTCGTGCCAAATTCTCTACAGTCATTACTATTATATGAGCCACTAAAAGCTGGTGATTTAAACAAAGCCGCAGGACTACCTATGAAGGTTTTGCAGTTCTGAGCCAGAGCGCGCGCATCCCATGGCTTCCATAAAGGTGTCTAAAGGAACTACAGAGTCGGAAACTGTGAGGCACTCAAGGCCGGGGATCGGCCAAGTAACTTTAAATAGACGCTCGTAAAACTTCAGCCCATATTACATTGCTTGGTTTAGACTTCTCACCGCATCGAAAGCTTCGTGGGGTCTGGACAACCTCCGTGACAAACGTATGATGCTGGTATACCTTGTCTACAGATGGGGTTTACGAGTGCGCAAGTCCGTGATCAGAGCTTATTGTCATCAGGTGGGCTGGTCACGCCAGTTCGTGCTGGTGGGTTTAGTTAATTGCCGAAAACAGAATAGAGGAAGAAATCCCAAATCACTACCATAATGTATTAAATAGAAGCTGTTACATTTTTAAAGTGGAAGATATTTCATGTTACAAATATTGCTTTTGTGCATATCACTTGTAGATCAACAATAATTGTTATGTAAACTAGTACGATACAGGCGTTGTGGTAGACTAAACAGTAAATCTCATCGTTGCAGAGTCTTAGGGGACGATGTACTCGGGCCCGTTAGGGCGTATTTTCGTCGGCGTGCAAGCTGCCCGCTTACGTTTTACCAAAAAATTAAATCAGTAACCTCTGCTCGATTTTTACACAATTTATCGCGAAGTTTTTATATAAAAATCCACTCATATCTCAATAATAATTTCTATACTATATTCATGAAAATTTTCTTTCGATTTTATTCACCGGAGCATATTTAAAGTCTAATAGTCGAATTTTGCTCAAAAGCGCGAAAGCGTTCTTCCTTCTTGAACTCGATTTTTCTATACGTCTCTACCATTCCTTTAGTCAGATTTTTTGTTAAGCCAAGCCTATGAGATGTCACCGGTATAGTCTTCTCCCTTTATTTTTCATTTTAACTCGCGTCTGATATTCATTTCTTTCCTTGTTATTCATTATACGTAGAAAAGAGTACTTGTGCACTCATTCAACCGACCAACTGCTAACCTATTCATTCATTTATCCGAAAGGTCGGCAGCGTCCTTTTTCGTGCTTCGACCGAGCATTTTGTAATTTCTTTCTCTCTCCAATTTAGCCATATCTTTCTCATCCAGCCAGAGCTTTCATCCAGTCTTTATCCGTCCGTAAGAACAGTGTCTTCGTAGAAAGCAATTTTCATCGACAATTACTAACGTGGATTTTCAGTTGTCTACTACTTCCATTACTATTACCGCTGCCGTCGAGTTGGCAATCAAAACTGAACAGCGAGCCAACGAAACAAGCTAGTTCTAGTGCCTAGCGATATCGTTACGTTTCTGGGTCTGGAAACAAGGAAGATCCACAGAAAAAGATGGTTAGAAAATACCCCTTCTTAAAAGAGCCACGTTAGCTGTTCGAAGAATAGCAATCCGTTTGCTGCTCGACATAGAAACGCCAAGGCGAATTCTACAGACCTCCCAGACACACGTTCGCTGTCGCATTTTACGAACATATGAAGAACCCGAGTACTGCTTTGATGATTTTCTGAGTTTTGGAGTCATTGTTCTATTCGGGCGAAAGCGTTTGCTTAACAGTTGGCTGGTCCAAGGACTGGTTGTCCGCTTTTGGGTAGGAGAGCACAAATAGCGCAATGCGTAGTGGCTTGGAAACGAGAATGCTGTAGACTGCTGTTGTCTGAAAGGTAGCAAGAAACTGCTCTCGTTCATGAGTTAGGGGTAAATGAACTGTTCGTGTTTTTCGGTAGGACCTTTGTCCTTTGCTTTTGCTTTATCACTGATCTCCTGAACATTTTCTTATTCTTAATCGGACTCTCTGAGAAAGATTTATTTATATATTAATATGAGCGAAATAAACTTGGGTTAGGTTCCTCAAATTTGCTTCATGAAAATTTGGCGGTATGTTTCTTCTGTCGCCCTTTTTAGCGCCTCAACCGCAAATTTGTTGAATTTTTAAATCTGTTCACATATTTGTGGGATTTTTATGTCTTATTTTAATTGCGTTGACCAACCATTTCAGTCAGATTATAGTAGTTACGTAACGACACCATAGATCATATCGAACAAACGGCATTCGTGAATAATAGATCAACCAGCCTGGTCAAACACTTCCTACTAAAACCCTTTAGATCGCATGGTAGAACTAAGCTAAATACTGTTCAGATGGCATCTATTAATATAAATGCGTTTTTCATGAGCCACGGCGAATTTTTTTTTATTTTATTTTTTTACACTGGCTTAACTTGTGTTAGAGTAAACAAGTGAAGAGAAAGCTGGAAGTAAAAGGAGTCAAGTCTGGAAAACATAACGGATAAGAAATGCTTCGAGTATCTTTAGAGAGGTTTAATCGTTTTTGAAAAAGAAGTAGTACGTCTCATGAAGACCAGCTTTCCATGCCCTTCCTAGAAAAATATCCTCAAAACGAAAAAGCAGAAGAGGTTTTTACATGAAGTGGTCACCAATGGATGTGCTTACTATATTAGGTATAGAATAAAAATCATGGCGGATCTCAAAGGAAAATGACACGTTTCCGCTTGAGCGATTCTACAGTTGCTGATAGGGGCAGTTGCTATTGCACGAAGGAAGCGACAAAATTGAGTAGCGCTCCAGAAAAAAAAAGCTACTAGGAAAAGCATTTTTCTTCAGCGTTTTTTGACCCATTCACGATTGCCTGTTCCTCATTTGGTGGCTGAAGTGTTAACTGCAGAAAAGAACTTGTTAAATCATTGATAAAATCATAATCACTAGATATAAACTTTTTTTTTTATGTGAAGATATGATTTCGAGAAGGATACGTCTAATGAGAAATATATGGGATAAAACGCTCATCACTTGAATACTTGTGCATCGTATGTGATATAATTACGTACTATTTGGAGTGTGCAACAGTTTAGACCTTACCTTTGCCTAACCGCTGCTTAGAACGCATTTATGGATTTTCGGCCGTGGTCACGCATATTCGAATGCTGGTTAGTGTGATGTCCCGCTGTCGTATTCAGACTGAGGCACCCGCCTTCGGATAGTCACTTCACTTGAACAATTTTGTGTCTTAATTCAAGACAAGAAAGGCAGCCTTTTTTTAAACATTTTTTTTTTCAAATCTGATTTAGCAATGAAAGCGAGCTTGTTTGAGGATTGCAGCTTCTTCGAAAATATGCGGAAATAGAATGGAAGTTCTTGAAACGTTGTAGAAAATTTCGTAGAACGAAACCTTATGAGTTCGATAGTTGTTAGTGAGGCAACAGAAAGAAACTATTTAAATGTTACTGGTTCTTACAATATTTCCCCAATCAATACATTAGAATATCGAGTGACATCCACCTTGCCGATGGGTATAACTTGATATTCCGAGTCTACCCTTCATAACGAACCAAACAATACAAGCTTCCCTCTTCCAATTGTCTGTCTAGTTACCCGTTTGTCGAGGCTCGTTGATCTCGAATAATTTGGTATCCGCCACCTCACTGAAGGAATCTATAAATGACCGGTTTTCCAAAAGAAAAACTGATGCTTACACTTCGTCGGCGCTTCAGCGAGCGAGTCGAAATCACTGTAAGTAAGGTACTCTGTCTATGACACAATTCACGGCGGATTAGGTTTCAGTTCCATTGGATTCGCCTGATGTTATCTCTGAAAAAATATTACCTCAAAATTATTAAAGGCTATAAGTCTGAAAAGAGTCAAGTTAAATAACGACAGCCGTATTTCCTATTTGCGAAAACGAAACATATCTGCAGGCCATAGATCGCATGCTCGTAGTTGTGACCGCCGACAGGTCTGGTAGAAGGAAACGAAAGATAAATCGTACCAGCGAATGACTGCGCATATAGAACAACATATGTTGCAAGTAGAATTCAATTGTGTTACACCGTAACGTTTAGAGATGTAGAGCATTACAGCTTAGTTGAATTCTAAACCATGTGTTTGTTTTCTTTTGTAAGGGTTGTATTCGCAATGCAAACTATCTGACATGAGAGATAGCAATGGCTACTCATTGTACATTCTGTGCAGACTATGTTACCAAGCTAAGTGTGTCCTTTCGAGAGAAGGGTGCTAAATCTGATAGCAATGACGCCACTGGTCTAATCACTTTGTTCTTGTTATTTTCAGAGTTATCGGACCTCTGATGGCTAGCAGCCTATGTAAAACTGATGCAGCTAGAACTCTACCCATCGTGGATCTGGTAGCCTCTACTTGGCCTGAGCTGGCCGAGTATATCGTGCATGATGGTGGGATCCAGACGGCGCTCTCCTCCACGCAAAATAGGTATGGCTCCATACATGCGGCTTTGTCTTCCCACGGCGTTTACGATTCGCATTGTTTATTTAGCAGGCCTTCTTAAACGGGTCTCTACACACTTCGTACCTTAAAGCAACTCTTGTTCAATTTCAGAAGAGCGTTGGAACAGGTCAAGAAAAAGGTTCGTTTACTTGGAGTTAAGTGAACCACAGAAAATTTTGGACCACAGAACCACAGAAAAACTGGTCCAAATATGTGTATAAATAAACGTGGGACTATTGAAGCGATTTGGCACAAAATTTCCTGTCACATTGTTATTGATTGACAGTATCGCAAAGTTCATAAATCATTAACTCTTACATATCCAGTAGCTGCTAAGAGACTTCTATAGGGATACAGGAGCCTTAAAGGAGGATAAACGGTAATTGTGTTCGATTCGGAGCACTGTAATGTGTGGATATTATTACCTGGATAGCTTGTCTGTGACATTCAATAAAGCCTCTTCCGGTATATTCTGTAACTGTTGTTGGGCCAATTCAAGTTGTTCTTAAAATAGGCTATAGATCAGATAGAGACCTTTCTGTTTTTGAGACCTAAGTAAAGACCTAAATTTTCGCATAAGGTCAAGTCTAGAGCTAGGCTATGAAAAGAATGCTCTCGTGCTACACGTTTTATATATTCGCCAGTTAATATAATAAAGTTGCTTGACTTATCGATAGGCGACAAGATTGATTTACTGTACTGCCTGATTATGTGCGCAGCAACTTTGTGACTCATATGTATATCGCCGTTGACATTGCTGGAAAAGACTAGACTTCGTTTATAGAGCTGCTATCCATTATTACGCAGGAAAATTTAAATATCTGGCAGTCTGTATCGAGCAGTGAACTTGTCCATGGCTAGCTATTTGGTCTATTTGCGTTACAATTTCTTTGCACTTTGCTATACAATTCAACAGAGTAAATTTGCAAGCTTGCAAATGTAATGCGCGCATTAAACCGTCCGCGACAGCCCCGAAATTGAATATCTGCTACTGTGTGATACTCACTTGAAAGCAAATAAATCTAAAGCAATCTAGTAAACATTTATATTTTGTATATATAGTTTGTAAAAATTTCTTCTTTGCGCATCGGGTATGACCTGTATACATTGTTAGTGAAGCTAAATTTGGCTTAGTGCGTGCCACAGGGAGGTGCTCATTGCTAGAATCATTGAAACAGCAGGAAAAAAAAATGGGAAGCAGTGGCGCACATTATCGATCAGGTAGTAATGAAAGGTAAGCTCGAATAAACCAATTTCGCCCTAAGCGAGGGTCTCAGCATCAAAAATAACTATACGTATTGAGGTAATCCATAGTTGTTCAACATGATTGCCGAGGCCACGATATGAGGACAGTGGAAAATAGGCAACGTAATTCCAAGTTAGTTATTAATGACCATATTACATTCTAAGTAACAACATTAATTCAACAGTGTCTTCAGCTTAAAAGTATTCAAGAAAGTGCATTGACATTATGGTTATACCTTTGGTTAGGCACGGTAAGCACCCTTCTAAGAAGATGCCTCTTACCGATGCCGCGTCGGCCAATATCTACCCAGAATCAGCGCCCAGAGGCCATAACTGGACGAAGACCCAAGTCCGTGTAGGCGCATAAGAAATGCATGCTAATCTGTGCAGTGATGCTATCTACAGTTAGTTCCGGGACGAGCTCGCGTGTGTCGACAGGCGTCCTGTTCAAGAGCCCTGTTCTTCGATGGGACCTAATGAGGAAAAGGGGGCTTATGATTAATCTTACTAGCACATGCGCCTCGTTCAGGGGGTAGTAGTAGTAGTAGTAGTAGTAGCTGGCCAAACGTGGTAAACCGGCTGGCTTTTGGAGATGCGGCACTGGGACCCAGAACGCGCAAAGAAGAACGGGGACGAAAGGCCTCTCGCTCATATGAAGAGGGCAACGCTGGGCAATCCAACGAAGGGAATCCAATAATTAAAGAAAGGATTCGTTCCAGGCGATGCTACCGCTGCCGCTGCCACATCTAGCCCGTCTTCCTCCTCGTCCACAACCTTCTTGCTTTTCTCCTTAATCTAGCCTTGTCCGTTTCTCTCACCTCTCTACCAAGTCGGCTGTTTCCAAAACGTTGTGGTTCTTATGTATTACTCCACTATTCATGTCATTAGCTGCACGTATTTACATAAAAGTAAAAAAAAAATCGCACTAGGCTGATAGTGCTCCGCAAAACAATACGCTAGGGCAGACGCACGCATAGCGCGATGGCGGTGTTTAATGTTAACGAAATCGGTTGCTGCTTGAAGCAGTACCTGTTGTAAGGTATTAGATACATATAGTTTCTGCCAGATATCGATAGATTAAATTTTCAAAAGTATCCTTAAGGTACATAGAATTCAGATGTTTTGTTCATTTATGAATACTTATTTCTTTACACGGTAAGTTTAAGATATTATCCGTGGCTCTGTCTTGATGGGTCGTGTTCATTTATCTCAACAATGTAATACGACGATATACCATGAGCTGACATTTTTATTCGTTTAGGGCACTAAGCATACGATATAAATGCCGATAAAGCAAGATAGATATATCTCTATTATTGTTACATGGTAGTTGGGACCCTAGTTAAAAGTATTAAAAATTATAAAACAGAAAAATTAAAAAACTAAGATAGTAACATTGAGATATACCGAAGTTGATACTAGCAAGGGTCTCAAAACGAGAAACTTTTTAAATGCTATTAACCAGCGCTAAATAAACTTTAACGTTTGTCATTTTTCTTCGGTAATCTGCTGTACTTTGCGATCTTTAGAGGTCATTACCTATAATATCATTCACAGTCATACAGCAGAACTTTTTCTCTAACTTGCTCGTCCTTATGAGTAGCAGAGTGGACGAAGATGACTGACTATTCAAAGAGTGTGTCTGTCCACGATGGTCATTCGATGCGCTTCGACGAGCACATGGCCTCATCAAACGACGAATGAGCCATGCACGACGGCAGCGCACCGATGGCGTCGACGAGAAGCAAGAACTCTGAGAAAGAACTCTGCGCAAACTTTTTTGCACAATGGCCCGCGAGCACCGTCGAACAATCGTAAAAAGGTAGTGCCATTGGTTTCTCATTAGAGGAATATCATCATCTATACTTTGCTAGCAATCCTAATGCCAATGGCGCGAGGGTCAGCATTTCACAGCTCATAGCTAATAAACGAGATAATAATAAACGAAAGAAGCGATTTTTGCGAGAAACCATTGGAAACTGGTGCCTGTCCTGTAGAGAGTGCTTAACAATCTTTACTTGTTATCTGTCAATAAACGTGTGTTTAGGACGTCGTTGTGTAGATCGTGTCACTTCAGTGTCGGTCCTAAGACATAATGTGAAGCTCAACGTTCTGCAAAACTTTTGCAGGAATTAACATATCAAAGTGATTACTGTGCGGAGACAAATGAGGGGTGGCCTCGAGAGGTTACATGCTTCGAACGCGTGCACAGTATAACGGTAATAAAATAAGTAAAGGTTTTCTTAAAAGCCTCACGGTCATCTATGGTACATCCTACACTTTCTCGAAAAGATGAAGTAACAATATCTTTCATAGAAGAACGGTTTAAAAGAAAAGAGAAAAAGCAAGCAAAGTAAACACCGCTTTTTTGTTGTATGAGAATGCATTCTGATGGCCGACTACTATGAGTGGTTTCCAGGAAGGGCCCCAAAGCGTATTACAGAGACATAGGCTTAAAAGGTCTGTTTGGACTTGAGAAATCGATGTGTCTCAGATAGGTTACTTCGGCTTCGATTGTCACGGGAATATCCTAGCTGTCCTCAAGGACGAATTTTAAAATGCTTCTATATAGCAAGCACTATCACAGGCCGATTTATTAAATTCTTGAGAAAGTAGTTTTTATCATTACATCGAAAAAATGTAAAACATGGATTTGTTGTGAAAGCAAAGTTAAATACTGAATAACAGCCACTTGTATTTTTTTTTATTATTTTCTGCAAATGCACATGTATGTAGCATTGAACATGGTTATTCGATTAAAATTGGCGGTGGGGGCATCAAAAGCGTACATTGTAGAATGGAGGAATCGTGCTTATTATTACACTGCGATCCTACTTTATTATCCAGCGATTGTAGAAACGACGAACCATTCATGGCCTGTTTTATGGGACTATCTAGCGGTAGCCACACATCGTCATCCATTTCGTACGCTGCGTTTCGTGTGGCTCGTAAAAAACAGCTCCCTATTTTTTTTAGTTAGGAAAATACTGTCTAAGACGTTAGGGCGATCCTAATATTAGGTAGCTTAGCCAGTATCTACGCACAGTGTTTTCTTCTTGGGAGTCTCGGAGCCAATACCGAAAGGTCATTCCAAACACTTTCCAGATAGGAGAGTTGGCTAAGGGTTTGCTTGAAATCAGAGATGATATTGATTGGAGACACTATCGAGGCTGGCAGTTACGAAATGATTTACCCACTATTGTCTTTTGTGCCGTGTAGACTTGTTCTGATTCTGTTAGGACGGAAGTTGTTGTTACGTCTTACGTGTTACGTTAAGTCAGCTAATTTGGGTGAATCTATTCTTCATATCTTATCCCAATTATTAATTATTATCATTCTCTACAAATCGTTTTCCTAATTAATTAATACTGTTCATTAGGTAGCTGTTCACGACACTGCGGCGTAGTGATGACTTGGATCAATGAAGTACGTAGAAGAATGTATAGCAAATATCTTGTAACCCTTTTAAGGCTTGATTACCGACCAGTGCCCCGGGAGGTTAATTGAAGTGTCCAAGCGTACGTACTTCTTCATGGAAGTTAAAGCTTTATCTTTGTCTGTTTTTCTGTTCCTCTCTTTTGACGTGTCTCGATCACAAAACATAGACGTGCTTGTGATGGCGGAATATTTAGGGCAGTCTTTAATAATGATCTCTAGTTAGTTCAGATCGCCTCGTTTTACTCCGTACATGGATTTACTTTCTAGGAAGAAGGTACTGAATCAAGTCATTGGCCTCTTATTTCTAAGACTAGAAGGATACTTCTTTGAGAAGAAGCACGTACTGCTTCATCGCGTATTAACTAAGTTTCTGAGCTTTTCTGACTGGTTCCATAAGTTAATTCCATGTCTACCTGAAACGGTTGTATCTGATGCAAGGCACAAAGGTAAAATCTTGGCTTGATCGCCAAAGAAAGCTCAAAATAGCAGATTCCGCGGTAATTAATTCAATAGCAATTCGGAAAATCCAATTTATTTTTTACGTCGGAGACTTTAATGCTTCGTCTAGAATCTCTAACTACCTGAAGACAGCGTAGACGCCAAGTGGATCTAAGGGCGATATCCAAGTCGCTCGATGATGAAGAACTTCGGGGTGATGGGGATTTTACAAGAGTTTCAGGTTTGCTTTTCGCATGACAGGCAGTCGCCATGTCAGCGGCAACCATCTTTTACTGTATGTTTGTTAACCGTCAAATCGTTTTATCGGGTACATGTCTAACTTCGGCAAACTTGCCTCCATACTTTTCCCGATTCTCCCTGCCTATGTTATGTCTCGCACAAAAAACACGGGCAGGGCCGAGGTCATAGCGTCCTTGAGCGCGTGACTCGCCTCCTGGGTAACGGACCAAAAACACGAAAACGATTCATAAAAGCGCTCCGACCACTACAGTCCAGACCGAGGAGTTCAAAAGACGCACACCCAAGAAAATGCCCATATGCAGCCAATAATGATCTTTTTTTCTGTAACTCCCCAATAGAGGTCCTATGTTCTTATCAGTGATTTACTTTTTCCGACCGTATTGGATCGTTTGTCTCGCTAAAAGTTGTCGCATTTAATTTCTAGTCAACCCTTAATCTTATTCTATTTTCACCTAACAACCTCTAATAGTCGTAGACTTTAAGGAATGAACCTTATTTAGCATATGTGGTGAACCGGCTACAGGATGCTGGTGCTAAAGGTAGACGAACTATCGGAAAGGTATTTGTTCGCAATGAAGAAAAAAGATGATTAAATATTTTAATTGGATGTTTGTTATTATTATCCATACGCGCATCCACCACTCAAAGAACGGGCGCTCAACTGATGGATTCAATTAGGATCATTATTCTAGTTTGTAACATAAGCATGTTTCCGACTTAATTGTTACCTGATAACTGCTAAGTCTATTACCAAGCTGTAGCTGACCGGGGGGGTGCATCTGATTTATAGGGAAACAGATGTAGAATGTCTTTTTTTGCTATTTTGCTCAGTGAGCACTTTTGATTTTTGCTGCAACTACTTGCTTAGAAAAGATGGCGAAGATGAAAGGCCCCTTATAGATCCCCGATTTAGCTAAGGGTTACTCTTGCTTTTAATAGCGTTCACTTCTTACACACATTTCTGTAATAACATGTATTTAGATAATTATCGTACCCTATACGAACGGGAGCAGATTTAATTCATCCGCTACTGAATCGACGTGTTCAGGTACAGGCACGCTGTTGACTGCTGAGGTCATGGCTGCGGTGAAAACGTACTATGATGGCAATCTGAATTTGTTGACGGTAATTTGCGATTTGATATTAGTAAATGTTCCAGATTTCTAATTGAGACTGAGCTCCAACATTTAAAATCCGGGCATCTAAAGCTGGCCCGTTGTCGAGCTGGACAGACGAACGATAAACGACGGTGGCATGTATTTGTTTGCCTAAGGTACTATCTTTCCCACAAAATTCTCTTAAATACAACCCTTTGCAGTGCGGATAGCTCCTGCGGGCTTAATATAGGCAAGGCTTTGCCAAACGTTGCTTTGCTGAATTGTGGTAATGCATTATACTAACTATATTTTTATAGTTTATACACTTGAAGCGACAAACATACAGCTTTCGCTCGTCACATCAAGCTAAATCCTTCCTTTGCGTAACTAGCCATATATCTAGAATACGATCGAGAGTCAAACGTCGTACAGCGGATGATAGAAACTAAACGTATGCCGTTACGAAGACGAGTAGAACCGCTGTTTGCTTAAGACAGTATGGTCTAATTCTATCTTTGGCGAAGTATGACTGCGGTTTGTCTGTGTGATATACGCCCTGAGGTAAGTAAACCTCCGATAGTGTAACCTCGATAGCCGAGAAGAAAAACTCATCACGACCTTGATGTTTGACAACGAAGTTAGCTGCTATCCAGTGTAATTAATTAATGGTCCCTGAGAAGCATCCCCTTCGGGGGATGCTTTCTCTTGGGCGCGATGGTTTCTGCGAGCCGTTATTAAATCGCCACCTACATTTACATATACGCACACATCCAATTATATGCATACGTATGATCGGATTAAATTGTAGGGAGCTTGCACAGGTAAAGCACCGAAATAGATCTTTCATTTTGCAGAATTTCGATAGTATTCACTACTACCTCAAAACCGCGATGCAATAGGTGCGATTCAGCTTTGATCGGTATAAATTTAAGCCTAACTCAATATATCAGTATGCATGTTTCCTGTTATGTTGTAAGGTCGTCTTATCTTTGAGGATTGAAAAGTCCATTCGTAACATATAGGCGGGATCTATGTATATCAAAAAGTAGCTGCAATGTCAAAAAGGGTTCCATATTCTAAACATCAATAAAATTTTTTGCACATTTATGGCCTTGTTTTTAGGACGAATCCGCTGAGATCGTATCGACGACTGAGTTTTTCGGACGCTTCAGTGCATCAACGGCTTTATCGTGCGCCAAATGTTTTATTAACGCTGGAAATCCACGTTGACAATTCGATACTGCACAAAACGATACTATCCATTTATACTGAAAACTTCTACCCTTAGCAACAACGCTATCTTTCGCAAATGGTTCTCGTCGTTGTCGCTTTAAATTTCTAAGTAAATTCTACGAACAACAACAAAAAAAAATGCTCCATAAGCCGTAGAATTGATAATGAGGCTCCACTTTAATTTCATGTTGCAGTGCGCTCTAAAACAATCCGCTTTTTTTTTTCCTTTTTATACATCGTTTCGAGTTGATACATTGTATTAAATGTTTTTCAAATAAAAAATGATGAATGCCTTAACATAATAATTGTGCCATACTTCAAGCATCACAATTTGATTTTTCTTATATCGTGCAAAGTGCACGCATTCGTTGAAGAAAGAATATGAGCATCGCTCAAAAGTTGGAAAAAAAATGCTGCAACGGAAAATCTGAAAATCCGCCGTAGCCGTCCCTGAATCTCTATAATGAGCCAATGTAGTATCATTTATAAAGACGACTTGCCATCTTAAACATCTAAATGTAGATGTTTTTAGTTTTACTTTGCTACTGTTTCTAGGCAACGCCTGAAGTGTTGTTAACAGGTGCGGCGTGTGTTAATCTACGCTATACTCTTTTTTTGCTTGAACTCCAACTCTCGAGCTTTTATCCAGATCTTTCACTAGCCATCTGAGTAGAGAGTCGTTTACCCTCGAACCAAAACAGAGGATCCAAATCTGTAGGGATTCAGCAATAATAACACCAACAGCAGAGGAAAATGTCATAACGTAAAATCTTAGCGAAATACATCGGAGCCATTACGATACAAAAACGCACGAATTCGCTATTCCTATACCGCTTTGTATTCACGATGTTAAGGCGCGAGCTTCTATGCATGACTTTCGCCAGTGCGCAAAAAGGCGGCAAGAGAATGCATGGAAGATTTGAAGAAGTGGGCACGACTTGGCATTTGTTACTGACTCTGTACATGTGTTCAATATTCCTTGGCACCGCTTCCAGGCACAAAATCTCACCGTTTCTTTTATAGCCATACAGGTCCATATGTCCATTAGCTAGGTTATTGGAAGGCTCTGTACCTCTCTATGTCGTTCGTTTGTCGTCGTCCTATTGCCCACTGTGAGCTTCACCGTTCCCGCTTTGGATTCCGAAATGCAGGTGTGCGCTGCGCTGGAAAGGCTACACTCACTCGAGACCCAAGCGGAAATGCGGGCCGCTGGTCGGGTCAATCTCTCCGATCAGCGGTCGAGTGCAACGCGAAAACCTTGCTCAAGGGAACAGATATTCGCTTTGTGTGAGTTCTTAGTAGGTTAGATAACTGATTTGAGAGACGAACCTCCATTTTGTGGAGGAAGAAATACATCGGTGAGCAACTGCACAGCGCATACTACAATAAAGCTAACTGACACTCTGTCGTATTCAGCTTGTAAAATCAAAAGCTTTGACCCATAGAGACATCAACTTCTATGTTTTTGTACACAACAACGGCCACCAGACGAGGCCTTTGCATATATTCAGATTATGTTGATCGTGCTTTATTGATGTGCCTTAAATTATTCTTATCGTTGACTCTGCTATGGACGTTGATAGTAACGTTTGCACATCGTTTACTCAGAATTGGGTGTACTCATTGTATCTGTTATACAGGAGCTATGCAAAGTTGATCGGGCAGCCCAAATTAGCTGGATTTAATATCGGCATGAGCATTCGAGAAGAAGTTTCTAGTAGCAAATGTGGCAAAGGCTTGATGACGGAATTTATTTAAGAGGTTCTACTTATTTCTTTCGTTCCCGTTTTCCCATATCATGGACCCTAACTTTGTTAATCTCATCGACATTTTAGAACTAATTTTCCGTTATAGCTTGCTAACATATCGGACGATTTCGCAAAGATTTAGACCCGCACGCTTATTTTTATCCTGTTGACCGAAAAGCCTACAATCGAAAATTGTAATGAAGACACCTTATGCTTTTATACCCGGAACCAAGATGTGCGATTGTTTATGTTATTTTTGTGATGACTCTATGATAAATGTTTGAGACAAAGTGAAAAAACGAGATGATTAAATACATCCAGGAGAGTTTATTTTATATTAGGAATTTCTACCAGAGGTAACATAACAACAACATTTCATATTTCGATATTCCATCGGCCTGTTCAAAACGTTCTGTGTGGCGCTTCGTAATAGTGCAGCACTCGTTTAGAACAGTTTCAGCCTTTGGAGAGAATGGAACCATTAAGCAAAATCCACTTCTATTTCCTCAGAAGAAAAATATTGTTTCTATAAGATTTCCGACTCAGGATCTTGCCGGGTATCTGTCTATAATTTGACTTCAGTCCACAGAATAATGTCGTTTTAACTAAATATAATTTATACAAAATAGAAAGCGATACGCTTCAGTAGTGATAGATCGATGAATACGATGTAAAGACGTTGAAATTACGTTAGAGCCTATTTTTGCGCACCTGGTTTTTCGAAAAAGTAAAAGCCGAAGCCATAACTATTGTACCCTGTAAGTGAAAGAACCTTTTTTTTCCTGGGATCCCAATTTGATAACTTCCTGTTTCTATCTAGCCGTACGAATGCAATTTTAGAAGCAGCAACAACAATCGGTGACAGTTTCCATCTGTGTGTTAGCAAAGCTGAACACTCTCTTTTGTTCCGCCGGACATAAGCTACACTATTGTAATACGGCTTGATGAAACAAGTCTTCAATTCCTACGAATCGATTCTTTTAAAAAAGGGACTTCCCAAAGGTTATAAGCTGACTGACTGTGTTTTTGTCCTACATCCGTACGAACGTTTTTCTGAAACAGAATTAGGTGGCTTGCAACATCCCGAAAGGAACAGACGTCTCTTCGACATGATAATTGTTATCCTTTTTGGGTACTTCTGTCTGCTACGGACCTGTTCGGAACCCCCTCTGTCCACGATTGCCCCACTCCGCCCCATTTTCGACCGGTCGAGAGCTTCCTGCTCGGCTGCCGCCTTCGATCGTTTGTTTCTTGGAAGAAGATCTTGGAGAGTCGATCATTTTCCGTTGAGAGTGGAACAGCAAACAGCAACTGGCCATAGTTACTCGCAGAACACTGCAATGTATTAAATGACCCTTTGACCTATAGGAGGTATTGTTATTACTAAAAGTATACAGGTATAATCGAAACTGAGAGGTTAACAGTTTAAAATAGTACCAATGTTTAATTTTTTTGCAACCTTAAAAACATAAGCCTATTTTGACTAAGCACGTTTTTAGGTATCGACACTCAGTTAGTCCGTTGAGACATTTTTCGACGAGGGACATCATTTTTGGCTCGATCTATATGACAAAGATTGCATCTCTATGCCTATTCTTAAGCCTGCCTTTGGCACCGTAGTGAATAATAAGAGGCACAAGTGTTATAAAAGCGATTATTAATTAGACCGATCCTCTGAACAGAAAATCTTTGATTCCCAAAATCGTGTCACCTGACGCAGTTATCAAGCGGAAGCTCAGTTTATAAACGATTATTGATTTTTTTTTATCATACTAACATATGCTAACTGAACGGTCACAGTTGAACGCAACAACGCTATTCTTTTAGTTCGGACAAGTTTTTCTTGAAACACCTCAAACATGTGGCATATGATGATCTCGGTTCGAATCCGTACGCTGGACACGCTTCATTTCCAGCCCTCTGAAGTAATGTCCAACGGCTTGAATACCGGCCGTAAAACACGAGAAATACAGATTTCATTTGTTCAAGTAAAATAATAACGGTCATCATATTATAATCGCTTGTGTAAAAAAAATCCTAATCAGTAGGTTTACACCTCTTCAGATCAAACTGGGATTAAGCTGCCGTTGCTGGAGCAATTATGAGCCTATATAACGACTGATCGTGCTTTTAACATGTCAGAGTTCGGTGCTATCAGCAGAAGCAAGGCAGAAGAAGCCGGAGAAGGCTGTAACAGGATTTCCTTGCTTTGTTCTGAGGGCCTCATAAATCAAAGTAGTTGCTTATGGCTTCACGGGCGATGGTCTGTTTTGATCTACTGACCATATTACAACGATTTGCCGCCACTGAATAGATTGTATTATGTGTGAGAATTGAACGAAACCACAAATGCTCTTTTAATTTTGTTGTGCGCTGGGACGAAATCGCGTATTTGTAGTGGTGTACCAGTGGTGTCTTTGATACTGCTGTTGTTGTTCTAGCTGATGTAATAAAATAGGCCGTACTGCAGACTGAGGCCAGCAGTTTTCATGAGGGATCTGAAAGCCATAAGAACGTGATTAGTATGTGTCTGTATGTGAGCGTGACGGGAACATATCAACAATATAAAATTTGTCATTTTATCCAGCTGAGGCGACTCACTTCGTGAGGTGGGACATCGCAACCATATTATTTAAATGTGTCGACTGTTCCTAAGGAACAGTCGATTCGTTCTCAGCCGAATTCGCCGGTGTGTGACGTACACACAGGACGGTGATTCACTTAGAGCTTGAACATTCTTCTTTAGCTAAATTCCCTCTCCTGTTGTACTGTGAAATCGCTAAAATGTAATTGGATGAAGCAAGTTCGAAATTTAATATCTTCAACTTCGAAAATTAGCTGGCCCGAAGTGCTTTTTTTTCTGAGTTCTGAGTGAGGTATCGAAAACGTCTAAGATCATGTAATAATACTACGCTAGAGGGATTAGGGATATATATATATATCCCTTTTAAATTCATACGCGAGACCAAACTTCAACAAAAAGAGACGACACCCGAAAGGAGCAGATTATTCGAATACTCTAATATTTTTCATTGACTCGAAAAAACGGTAATAGGTATCTTTATTTAACCTCACTTATGACAGATCTGTGTTTATCCAGCTTTTTTTTTTTTGCTTGTTTGCCATGTAATGCCGATACCCTAAATAGAAAATTTTCTAATCTTTCTTTGGCGTACCAATGTAATTAATTACTGTCTCTTAAACGATTGCTTCGTCATGTAGATTATCCTGAATAAGTAGTGCTGCTAAATAATTGCAAAACGCTGAAATATCGCAACATAACAGAACACGATACGAAGTTGCAGAAGGGTAGATCAGTCAAAGAGTTGATTTGATACTAGTGAATATTTCTAAAAAAAAAAACGTGTGCATGGCACAAGAAACGCGCACTACGATTCTTTCATTGCTAAATGATAGCGGACATAAATTGTAACACAATGTTTGCATACTATTATTATGCAATTTATACCGTTTTATAACACTTGCAAGAAATTTGCTTATACATAGGTCTCAAGCAGGATCCTAAAGGATGAAATCGAAATATATAGTGTAACTTTATTTGAAGTCATTGCAGTGCTTGTTATAATAAAAAAAAATAAAAATAAAAAAAAAAAAAGATATGTTCAATCACAGTAAAGGCTAAAAACAATCCACCAAAACAGAGATAAAAAAATATAACAAAAAAAGCTGGATAGCTGGCTTCTAGTTTGCCGGAAGTTCACGAAATCTTGCATACATGACAGGTAGAAAATCAGTCAGGTACAAATATTCAGGGTGGGGTATTCATGAGCTATTTCTGAGATAGTATCTAAACAAAACAAATATGTTAAAGAAATATTTCCGTGTGCTAGAAGTGTTGTTCCTAGCAGCCATGTTTATTCAGTAGCACCACGCAATGTTTTTCCGTGATTACAACTTCAACTCGGCACCTCAAGAGCTCAGTATCTATTTTCAAAGTATTCCTTTTTTTAACATGCAAACACCTGTTCAATCGTAATCGTGCATTAAGCGATACTGGTAGACAAAAATTCGTTGAGGTGTCACTGTAATACGCTGTATAGGAAAACACTCAGTTGATCCAATTGTTGGGCTCATAGCAGGTCGCCGTTCCCAAAAATGCCAGGCCATGAAAAACAGTCAAAAATTTCAAAAAGCGCAAAAAATCTGAAAACCACTTCGGGGCGACCTAATGGGTAACTCATAACTCTTCTAATTTCTACATCAAAGATCATCCAGGTGTATCAAAATGCCTTTTCCTTTTAACTGTTTTTATGTATTTTCGAAATTTTAGTCTTATAGAAAATTTCCTTAGATTTGCAGAAGCTGCATGAAGTTCTCGTTTTCAAATAAAGAAAAAGTTTTTAATCTTGGTGGGAGTGCCACTATCGATTGTATTAGACAACTGTTAGTCTTCTTTGGATTGCAAAAACGGCGCATTGCTGATGTCTGCCACGACGTGTGTGTGTATTACTTTATTCTGGTCTTCTTCGAGAAGCAAACAAAGCGGATAAATGCGTGATCGCTACGAGGAATATTCTACCAAGTTTAACTAGGATTAGGTGACCCACACTCTAGATTAACCACGTATCAGTGAAGCGTTGCTACACTTTAGTTCACTCATTTCCGTACGCCCAGGTCTCTGTAGCACCTACCGACTGCTGCATTGCCCCTGTGAATATTTAGTGAGAGTCCCAAACAAGAGATGTGTTACCAGAATTGTATCCTATGATGCGACTAGCACGTTTACAGCACAAAATTCCGTATAAAATTTGAAAACTGTGACAAGGTAGTCTAATCAGCTACAAATCTGTTTCTTTTTGATACTCACATTATTCGTGGGACTTCGGGGTGACAATCCTTCGTTTTTGAAGAGATTCCTTGTAGGTGTTTCTTACCCAAATACGTGTGTAAGTAGATGCAGTCCACGTATGCGGACCTCTGCTAAGAAAAAAATGCTGAATGAATAGATGATTCGAAGTTTCCTCTGAGGTGTAGCTCTACATGTTCGCAGTCTCTTTCTAGACAGCGAACGAGCAATGTTGGCGTACTGTTTTCTATGTTTGCTTGAATAGTTAGATAGTTGCGGTACTTTAAAAATTATTTTGAGATATAACTAAATTCTACGACAATTAATTTTCAGGCTTATGAAACTTCTAGACAAGCTAATTTGTTAAAAAATTGTTTAATTATCTATTAACGACCCCCGAAATGGAACGATTTGTAAAACTCTGACGATACCCCCTGCGGATAATCAGTTTACCTATTGCATGCTGCGACACATTTTCTGATATAGCGCTTCGTACTGTGAGAAAAAAAATATTTGAAAAATTACAGTGGGTAATTGGTCTCTAACTCAGTAAAATTAATCATTTGCTTTTTTGTAGAACCCGATCTTCTGCTAACGTCAGTTTTGTACGTAAAACTCAAAACAATTCGTTAGACGATGGGGTTAGTTTAATGCTGATATACTGTAGTATTCCAAACATGGATTTTACTGCAGGTAATTTCTAAACTTCTAGAATAACTTCTAAAATTTTTCTCAGCTAATACATGATTATTATTGATGATAAAGCTTGTTTAGTGGGCTTATATCCCTGTATAACTGTTTTATTAAAGCGCAATCTGTGATAGATAGCAACAGTAAACGAGATACGTACGAAGCATGTAAAATTGCGAATAGGGACAATCTGATCGTGACAGAGAAAACCGTGTGTTAAATCAATCATGTGCGAAAGCCGCCCTCTAACGAACTAAAATTAACCAAGTATCGGTTTTCCGTTCAAGGTTCATTAGTCCATCATTCCGTTCGAGGCTAGACGAATTTCTCCACCGACATGAGCACGTAGATCCGTCTAGGGGTAATAGGTACGGCGATTTGTGCATCTTTGGGTAAATCGGTGTTGACTGTCGATGAAAATGTGCCGATATGGAGGCAAATTAGGAAGGAACGCCTAGAAAGGTAGCAACTAGTTCAGGTTGCTTTGGGGATCTCAGTAGAATGAACAGGCAAGTGATGAGAACCCGGTGCTAACAATATAACTTTAATGATTGAAATGAGTTCACAGTATCTACCGAGGCTAAACGAAAAATTAGTATTAAATTACGCGGTAAAAAAAAAGTGATCATAAGAGTCATCTATAGGGTAGTTCTCCTCTTTTAGGGAGATGGTTTGCCACATGCTGGTTTCTATTTATTATATAGTTGTTTTTGCGTCCATGCTTTCGATCGCGCTTTATTTTGATTCAGCGGGTTAAAACCAACCACGGATGGGTGAGATCGTTATGCAAACAAATATCCAAATCGGCAGGTTCTAATATCAAATCGCAGATATCTATAAAACATTATGATAATCTATATCGATTCAAAAGTGCATGGAAGCATCCGTGACTAAGAGTTGTGTCTTCTATTTTATTTTTTTCCGAATTCCCAGGAGCATCTGACCATGGTGACCAAAGAAATCCCTGTCTGAAATTGTATAGAATACTAACCATAATTAATAATTTACTGATGTTTACAGTTAAACATTGTACAACATCGGGCGAAGGTCCAATTGACCTTTGATTGTCGTCACAAAAAGGATAGGCGCTACGCGGCTGCTAACGTATTACAATATGTCTGGCATTCAAGTACCTCTTCTATATATTTTACATTGACCCATTGATAAGTCTTGGAATCTTATCGCTCTTCGCTCGATGCGTGATAGTAACTAACTGCTGTGCGTGAAAAATGCAAAAGTCAATAGGCTTGTGTTTGCAACGTTTTTAATCCAAAGCAGACATACTCGAACTTTATTTTGACCCATCTGCAGTTAGTATGTTAACCTATATGTTTCACATCTAACAAAGAAGCTGCTCTGCCATTGTAACATGTCAAAAATCGAGTCTTAATGTCTTCTTACGGGACAGAAACCTCTCTTTATGTTATCCTTCCATCCAGCAGCTAGTTATAGCATGGAATTCTTCTAGCACCTTCTGTCCAATCTAATAATGAGCGCACAAGCCAGTGTAAATATTGTTTTATTGTTTACGTGAAAATCTTCATTCTACAAGTGCAAAAATATATTAAATGTTTCCTATTTAAACTATTTTGCATAACCTGAGCCGCTTATCATCAGATTTACATAGCCTGCGAAGCCGCTCGTTAAGAATACGTGCTGTATCACATGTTCCTTCAAAAAATGGTCCTAATTTTCAGATTGTTGTTGTTGCGTTTAGTTTTCTAGCCTTCCAACAACCGGTTAAAAAATATTCGTTTGAAACACGATGGTAGAGCTGTTAGTTCCGTAGCTTCGTTCGTGAACACAAATTGGCACAGCCTCCTTTGGCATGGGTTGCCGCGTACACACCTAAAAAAATGTATCCAACTTTTTCATTTTATGTTATAGCTTTTTGCTAACTGATTGTCGGCCAGATGATTAGCTGATGTCGGCTATGGGAAAAACTTCAGTCGGTGTATCCTAACAAAAACAAAGCTTGAAACCATATTAATGTTCGGATGTACTTAGGCGCCCTTTTTTCTCGTTCCGTTTTCGTCCTGTGAACCCCACAATAGTTTCAACGAAGGACGTATCGGCGCCCGGCGCCCTGTATTGCTAGCAGTTGAGTTTTGCCCATATAATACGATTCCGTCGTATTTAACTCCATTGTGAGATGGTTATGGTAGCACTATTTCGGAACAGCTTTAAGATATATTTTTCAGGTGGCATAGGAATCGAGGTGATTTGCCTGCTTGTTTCGAGGCAAGCAAAACAAGGAGGCGTTCAGGAGCGTTTATATCGGGCAGGAGCGTGCACTTATCTCATGCCTTGTTATTTTCTCTCTCATTGTCTAAGGGGTTCCGGCAATAGCAGCAGGCGTATCATACCAGTGTTTATGAGTGGAACATATATAATGACATCTACCAGCAAGAATCAAACGACATTGCAACAGCTGCTAGTATGTTAAAAACAGACAGCAACAGTTCGGAAGCCCAGAAGGCGTATAAGACATTTAGTGATGCACGTACGGCATAAGTTTACTAGTTCGTCTGGCATAGACAACCATGAAGCAATGCTAGAGAGAACAACCGGCATTTGGAAGATGAGAAGAAACAAGGAAACGTATGCTTGAAAATTGAAGAATCGACTTCCTTTCCATCTTCAACGCTTTCTGGCTTAGAGTCATGAGAAGATGTGAATACTGTTTTCTGTTCGCTCAGCAGAGAAAAGAAGAACGGTAAGGGTTAGATGGGACCGCAGCAGCAGGGGAAACGACCGTAGAAACTATGTCAGCATCGCAAACTTCCCTATTTCGTACGCGTTCTTCCTCTCCGGTAAACTTCGAGGTGGTTGACAGTGCAAGCAGGGGTACCGCCGGAGGGGCAATGGCAGTCGCATAACCGACAATGCTTCATCAAAGTAAGGAAACGTAAAAGAGAAAGAACACGGCAAGCCAAACGATCACGTCCTATATAAAAGAATAACTCAGAGTTTCAGAAGGAAGCTAGTTGCGGGGAACCATAAGTAACAGGCCGCAGCACCGGAAAGCGTCCTACTTGGCAGTATCTTATAGCCCTCTAACGAGCTTGGCAAGTTTGTCAC